>NC_140920.1:18146102-18300120 GCF_045865225.1 Trachurus japonicus | reverse complement strand
CCCGACTTTTCATTTTGTGCCACCAGCACCAATGAAAGCCAGACAAAGACAGGTGGGCCCTTTTTTTAGTCAGGGGATTAAAAATGACAAGAATGTCTTGTGTGTGTGTGTGTTCTTGTACTTACTACGTTGTGAGGACCAGCATGAGTTTTTAACCAACAGAGTGAGGACATTTTTGGGAAGTGAGGACATTTTGGCTGGTCTTCACTTTTTCCAAGGGCTGTTTGAGGGTTAAGACTTAAGGTTATAATCAGATTTAAAGCAGAAGTAAGCGGAATATTTGTGTTAATATAAGTCTTTAATAGGTATATCTTCCGACGGGAATCACTTACATAGAGTGTTTGGTCCGAAACACGGGTCTGTCAGTCACTCTGCTCTGCTGTAAGCCGAGGAGAAAACTTTCCTTGTATCCTACAACCTTTATCCAATGAGGAGAGAGAATGGCATGAAGGGCTGTGTGTGCAGCCAAGGGATGCGCGTGAATGTGGTGACGTAGGGACGAGGACCAATAGATCCATGACGAGGGCGGGGGCTGCTAACTCCATCGGCTGACAAGAAGTTAGCCAAAACGACCGGATCGCTTACTTCTGCTTTAAGTTAGGTTAAGAGTAATGGATGGTTAACGTTAGGGTAAGGGGCTAGGGAATACATTATTTTAGTGAGTGTCCTCACAAAGATAGCATTACAAGGATGTGTGTGTGTGTGTGTGTGTGTTGTTTATTTTCCCCCAAACTGGAAAACAAATAATATCAAATAAATTAACAAAAACCAAATTACCACCCAACATCCTATTTATCCAGAGGCATACAAAACATTGAACATTTGTGGCAAAAAACAAAACAAAATAGTTAGGTTACACAAACTTTGACCTTTAGCCAGGAAAATAAAATCAGTTTTTCCTTGAGTCCAAGTGAGCCTTCGTGCCAAATTTAAAGAAATTCCTTTAAAGACTCCCTCTCATGGAAATCGTGTTTTTCGCGCTTTTCACATGTCAGCAGAAAAGGAAGTGCAAAATTACATTTCTGAGTTTTTCTACCTTCAAATTGCTGTGAACCAACAGCAGATGCAAACTGGCAGTTTCAGGGAGACTGGGATTGACAGCATCACAACCCCAGGGCGGAGCATAGTGCTACAAGCTCCCGCCCCGCTCTGCATCTGGCTCAAAAGTGAAAGGCCAGAGAGCTCGGTGTAAGGCGACCCGCAACAGTCTGTATGGGTCCGCCACAGTTTCTCACCGAGAAAAAACAAACTTTTTTTTTAACAGCGTTTCACCGTCTTTCATCTCTGTCAGTCAGCCCCTCGTTCAGCTGTTCGGTCTCTATCTTGCGTGCGCACACACACACACACACGGACACAGACAGAGTCACAGATGCACACACACACACACGCTGAGGGACAGAAGCGCTTGTCGACCGGCGCGGAGCAGCGGCGGTGATAATGAAGCACCGTTGCTCACCGTCACTGAAACGCTCGGTGAATGAGCTGCTGGTGCTTTGCAGAAGGAGACCCCTGGGAAATGACACAGGATTTGTGATTTTGGCTAAAAACTTCATAATCACAATTTAAAGACCACAGAGAATGCTTTAAAATAACCAAAAAGGGTCATTGGAGGGGGACTTTAAGATGTTCAAGGAGGCTTTACATTCACAAGTCCAAAACCACATTAATGCCAACACTTAAGCTATCACAAAAAGTGCAGTGCCACAGAGCAAGTCTTGTTAATTTATTGTTGTTAATTGTTATTTTGTATGTGTGTGACTTCCATGCACTTGTTATCTTCCTGTCCTTGGTACTCAGACACTGATTCATTATTTTTTCTTGTCTGTATCTGTCTTGCAAAGGCATTCATCTTCCTGTGAATGTCTGACAAACAAAAGTGTAAAAGCCACAATTATCATAATTAATATGTTTCTTTCATTAGATGTCACAGATTTGTTAATAAGTACCATGCAATGGTACTGCAGGGACTACAGGCGGAAATTAGCAATTGCTGCTATAACCTGGCTCAAAGCATCTCTTCTTGTTTTACAAGATTAATGTTTTTTTTGTGCATTGTCCCTGTTTTAAATAAATAAATTCAATCAATTCAATCAAAAAAAACTTATGGGTTCATTTGAAAGTGTTTTTTTGGCTGTTATCCCTGAAAAAAACCCAAATATCAAGAATTATTGATGAAGAAAGACTGAAATACAAGAAATACAAACATGCTGTAACTGTGATGGGTTAGGCCAAATACTGTACAATCACAACTTACACTGAGTTGTCGGAATATTTGGAGAAAATATTTATTAAATCTATGCTCTGAAGCAGGCACGTGCATGTTTTTTTAAATTTTCTTGTATGTGTGTGAAGGCCTGCCTGTGGCCCTTCGAGAAAAACATTTAACAAATAATAATAATAATTTAGATAGCCTAAATGAAATGACCTAATTGAATTTATGCTATAAAATGGGAGTAGTGACGGTCTGGCCTAGGGCAATATGGGCAAATGCCACAACAGTCGGACCGAGGTGACCACGTGAAGATGCAGCTGTGCTGATGTGGCCACCTAAAAAAAAAAAAAAAAAAGCGGGTCGGGGCCAGCTGGTTAACGGCCGGCCAACTCTAAAAGACGCAAGACACAATAGTGAAATAAATCAGGAACAGCATATTGCTCACCTGCGAGGGCAGCTCCCCCTGTAATCAAAACCTTTGTTCCAGTCTGGGTTTGATTCCTCCTATTAGTGTACAATTTCGGTGATCAATGTATTTTCTTTCCTCATCATCGTTATGATCACGCTAATATGCATATATATTTTCTGCAGTGGTAGGCTACATACACAACTGTGATTGGTCCGCTCAGAATGTCAGTGTGGTAAATTCACCCGTTCTCAGCCTCGACTGGTTTAGTGGTCGGACAGACCACCTCCGCAAACGTCTTCTTTGTCACCCGCGCTTCAACATTTGCAATAAAAGCGTTTGTTTTTCAGTTGCCATTGTTTACTGTGACCGGAAGCAACACGTTCCCTCGACGGAGAACTTCAAATGCTCAACGACGGCGTTGGGTCTACACCGTAGGTATGCCGTCGACGCAACGCAGAAGCATAGACTAGGATTTAGTGATTACTTCTGCCTCCTTCGGGGCGGACAGTAGAATGTACCATACAGGAACCAGTCGCCAAAGGCTTCCACTTATAGGTTTTATTATTCTCTGATAAGGAAGAATTTGAGTTGGTGGAAAATTGAAAAGGCCAAGGACACAGCAGGCAAGACAGTCTTCATAAAATGTTGTGCAAATAAGCGTGACCTATTTAATGCACGGTTGTGAACATTATGTTCCTCCGCTGTGCAAAGGTTATGAGAGAGTAATACAAATATGATGGTTAGAGCAAATAAATCTGTGCTTTTCATTTAGGAGACGGCAGTGCTTACAGTCAAGAGTGTCGCTAGAGTAAAGATTGAGCTCCTGTGTTATTAAAGTTCTAAACTAAACCTGTTGTTTGTCATTGTTTTGGTTTGACTGACATTCACATCATGGTTCAGAATCAGTTGCAGAAGGCAGTTGTTTATAATTATGAATCCATCAAATTAATGTTACATCTCCATCCAGATCCAGATCCAGCTTTACTGGATCAGATATATCCATAAAATGTTTTAAAAGATATTCACATATAGACTATTGACCTTAAACCCAAAAGCTTCATACTAATGAGCAGTTATTATTATCTATGGTTTTATCCCCAGCTCACTACACAGGAGCACTTAGATGCAGCTTTCAACTTGTTATTATGTATTTATTTATGGAATCAACACCCACTATCCTGAAATCTATGGCTCCAGGCTCCTAAAAATTATTTATTTTCTTGATTGCTTCATCTTATGAGAAATTATTTGATCAACAAGTGATTAAAAGACCAAAGAAACAGTAACAAATGCAAACCACTGGAAGCTGGCTTCTTTGCTGTAGATGGAACGCATACAGGGAATAATGCAAATATTTCCTGTACATCTTGGTATTCTCTCACAGGCAGCTTAATCAGTTTGAACTATGGAGTCAATGCACGACTTTGGGGCCTTTGCATAATATATCAGGGGACAAGTGCAATATTATCGCTGGGACTTAAGAAGAGGGAAGAAGAGGAGATTTATCATAAAGTGTGGTTCTGAACCTCTGTGTGATGCATAATTTCCTGTTCACATTTCCATTTCCCGAGGTGTTAAATAATGCACTAAAAGTATATGGAGAAGGGAAGCAAAAGAAATGAAACCATATACTGTATATGAGTATATGGGTATCTCTATGCCCTGCGGCTACAGAGCTTTCTCTCAGCTCCGGGAGAAGTTACTCTGAATATGTGTGAAGAAACTCAGAGCCTCAGATCATGAAGGTCCATTGGGCACATGAGCTCCGTGTCTCCAAGGTCAGGACATCTCCCACAAATCCCAGCTCACATTGTAAATGTCCTAGCCAAGCAGCAGGAATATGCAGTGCAGCATCAAGAATACGCTACCCTGCTGGCCAACTGTGTTTGAGCCTGATCACTTTGGTGTGTTCAGACATGTGACCACAGTGGAGGTCACTGAAAACATATCTGAGATCAAGCTTCGGTAATGTTACATGGTCAGAAATCTTGCATGAAGGCCTGCACATAGTCCCAGACAGTTGGTGGTTGGGAATACTGTATCATGTGTGTTTCAAGCCTCCCTAACCAACTGTGGTACTTGAAATTACCCAGAACCCCTTGAGCTTGATGATTTACCATAAACGTTTCTCCATAAATGCTTGTAAGCTCCTTATATCCTTAATCAAGAACTTCTCTGGAGAAACGTTATTTCCATCTCAAGCCAAAATAAACAGAACAAATTTATAAAAGCAGATTAATAAGGAGTCTTAAAGAAAATCACTCACCAGATGCTTTACTCATAAAACCTCAACGTGATGTATAACAGTCCATAAATGTAATGAAATGTGTCTCAAATACATGTATTAAAATCCTGGCTGTGTGGATGACTAAAACACTCCCCACCAACATTAGCTTCAAATTACATTGGATCCATTATGGCTTCCTAAACCTCACACTATGGATGAATTCCAGACATCTTGGCAGAGCACTAAAGACTGAAGCTGCTAATTTATTAGTTCAACACAATATTCCACAGCCCTCGTGAACTCCATCACATCCTCCCAATCTCCTAGTGATTGGCTGGGAAGATTTCAAGCTGCTTTTCTGCAGCACCAACATAAAAATAAAAAAAGACTAAAGGGTTATTCTGAGGTGGATCTTTTCCAAGTTCAGTTTCAGTGTCTCTATGAACTGTGAATGAAGAGGAAAAATCTAAAAACTGCAGACAATAAACTACTCCAATTTACTTACAATTTCTTATTTCTTCTAGTCATGTTTTGTCATTTTTTCAACAAAGCCACATGTTAAGTGGTTTCAGTGATTCAGTTCTTCTATAACCATGTAAAAAAACAACAACTAAATAACAGTGGAAGTGACAAAAGTCAAATGTCTACCTGTTTGTGGTCAGTAGTGTATAATTGTGCCTAAACTTCATCAAACCTTAAGACCTACAAAAAACACCCGCTCATAACAACTGACTTTTATCAGCAGATACGCATTTTCTTGGTGTTCACAGTCAGAAAAACATGTACAGTGAAATAAACACAAAACTCAGGATTACAAGTTGTGTTGTCCCACGTGCACCAAACAATCAGACATCTACACAGGAACTGAAGGCACCGAGATATGAGAGTTAACTTGCGATGAGCTAAAGGAGACATCATTCTGCCAACAATAAAATACCCGAATCAATCTATGAAGGCTGTAAAAATGTAAAGTGTGTCCCATTCTGAAGGATGTAACCATAAATTGAACATGTTCTATTTCTACTCATAAACCTGAAATCTGCTAAGAATCTGCACAAATGCTTGCCTAAATTCTTTCCTTCTCTCAGTCTTCACCTAAAAACGATTGGGAGAGAGCTCACGCTGCATGCACTGATCAAATTTACGAACTCAATCCTGTTCAGATGATCAAATCCCTGTTGTTTGCTTTTGAAATATAATTTCTTACTAACATGGAAAAAAAAAGGTCCATGAATTATGCATAAGCTTAAAAGTGAGATAAGGCTGCCTGTTGAGAAGGGGAAGAGGAAGGGAGCAAGTCGTAGGAGGGAAAGATATATATTGCCCTCCAGAATTATTGGCACCCTTGGTGAAGATGAGCCAAAAAGCTGTAAAAGTAATGAGCTAATCTTTACCAAGGCCACCAATAATTCTGGAGGGCACAGTAAAACCACGGTAACACGCTGAATTGAAGCCGTGCTGTCATGGGTATTATTCATTTGTTCAGGAGTCGTTCCCAGCTCTGGCAGGCTTGCAAGAAATAGAGGCAGGAGGGGTGAGAGAAAATGCATGCATATGTGAATATAAGAGTGAAAAGGTTGGAAGGACAGAGCATGTCAGTCAGTGTGTGTGTTATTTTTAACATTATTTTGACCAAGTAACTCAAATGTCTTACCAGCAAAAGCTGCTGAAATGAGCTGAATCAATAAACAGAATGGGTGGGGAGGAAGCACGCAGTGAATGAAGGGTATACAGCTGTTTAGCTGAGGGCAGCTCCAGCTGTTCTCCAAGATTTGAGGTGTTATAGAGCTTCAGGCGGCGATTACACTGACAACCTGAGTGAGGAGCACAGATTTCCCTAAGTCGTAGAGCCATTAAGACAGGGGTGCCAAACCTACAGCCCACGGTCCAAGTATATTTGTCTCAGAAAATGTCAAGTTGTTCATAAAATGTTTTGTAAAAGGAAAGTACATTAAATTGTAAATCTTAATAATGGTCTTCTGACCCCACTCAGGATCAAATTTCTCTGAATTAAAATTGAAGTATGTAAGTTAAGTAAAAGTCAATTAATTGTTTTACACCTACAATCAAAAAACTGTTTAGCCACTAAAGCAACAGTAACAAAGTGCTCATGTGCTCTCAGCTGGGTATTGCTGATAAAAATTGCACTGTTCACGCTATAGGTGTCCTTCCTCTTTAAAGAAAATGAAATAACACTCTGTGATCTGATGAGCTCCACTTTACAGAGGTGTGGTGAAAACATGACCTGACGCTTGTCCTCTGCCCTTCCCTGGCCATCTTTTCATTCAGTCATGTCTGTTCTCATCACCCTGGTCCTCTTTTCATCCTCATCTTTTTCTTCACTGCGACACCACACCGCTCCTTCCCCCTTTTCATTAGTTGAACAGGAAATGGCTCTTCTCCTCCCCGGGGAAAGCTATTAAAACATAATAATATGCCTTTACTCACCTCCCCTCCTCCCCCTCTCCATCTCTCTCCATCCAGCACTGCCTCTTTCTCTCCCTTACAGGTGAAAAACGATTAGGGGACGATAACAATGATGTTTATAATGACAATGTTAACAATGACTATATTAATAAGTTGCAGAGCTTCAACATTTATTTGTGCCATGGTGATTGCTTATGAAGCTGTGTTCCTCAGGGGGGGGAAGGCTGTGTCTCCAAAATAAGGTCAAATTAATAAGAAATGATAATAAATAACACTTTTATTTTAAGAGACAAAACAAAGACAAGGACTAATTTCTGTGTTCAGTCTATCACTGAAAAAAACAAAAACAACTACATTTTGTAATGACAGGTCTTTCTTAAAGAGTGATTACCATGTACATTGTGGGAGTGTGCTGCAGTAGCCTTGGCTCCTCTCTCTCTGCTGCAGTGGATACAGATGGCATGCATGCATTTATAAACAGCACATTGTACCCTGCGGCCCCATAAACACATAAACACAGCTCCACTAAGGAACACAAAAGGTAATGAGTTACCTCCACCTTTGATTCGCTAACCAGCCACAGACAAATCAAGGTGCAGGTAATGATGCTGAACAATTGCCCATATCTCTTACCACAGTAATTAATCAAGCCATGTAAATGCGTATATGAACATGACATCACGATGGATGCACAAACACACACACACTTTAGTGCAGAGGCTTGGCTGTTGACCTGCGCCACACTTTGAGTGTCCTTCATGAAACTTTTATGATACCAGGCTGTACCCTACCCCCAGAAATGTGTTATAGATTTTTACACATATCTGCACATAGATTATAGTTGACAGTTATGGTAACTGCATGTAATAAGACATGGCAAATTCCACATGTTCTTTGCATGCTAAAATGCTCTCTTAAAGGGATAGTTCAACATTTTGGCAAATTGGCCCATTGCCATAATCCCTATAGTTTTAGGAGTAGGTTCGTTACCTTTAATTGTTGGTGGCAGCTATTTTTAGAACGGCAGAGCCGAGCCGTGAGCTGCTCTACGCTACGGAGGCTCATGGGATTTCTTGGTTTCCCCCATGAAACTCGCAATAATTTTCTACTAATTCTTCTCTCTGTTGAGTTATAAAAATGCTGCTTATTTTTGCTCTTTCTATTGGCGTCACATCTTGCTCTGAGTATACCCAATCAGCACTGAGTAAACCTCAAACCCCACCCGGGAGTTTTTCGGGGTCACTTGGAGTACATACCACAAGGCAGGGATTTGTTAAGCCCCCGTAAAAGTTCCAGGAAGAGGTTCTTCAGGGGTGGTTGGAGACACGGACCAACGGCCACGGCCCTGTGAATTACCCCAAAGTGCAGTGGAAACGCTCCTATTATTTTCTTCTGCTCACTACAAGTGTTATTGGAAACCTGATAGAAAAATAAACTCTGTATGAAGAACAGACAAGCTACAACCTGAGCTCCTCTTTCTGTCCAATTGTTCGACCTGAATAACCTTCAATCAGATAAGACCCATAGAAATGTCTCTGAAATAGCAGACATACCAGAGCTTGATTGTCATGGTTACAATAGTAAACAGACACAGACAAATATCTCAAGGAAATTTCAATCGAACGCAACTGGACTTGGTTATTTGTCTTGGAAGACGTTTCACCTGTCATCTAAGAGGCTTCATCAGTTCCTGCTTGTATCTGACCAGGCTGGATGAGAATATCCACAAGCAAAGTGTCCAGTCAACAGCAAATAAAATCTTTGTTGCCACTGGTTACAATAATCAACAATCACCGTTTGGTCAGAATAGATCATGGTTCAGGGTGCTCTAATTTTGTAGACCAAAAAGAGGGAGAAGAGTGGGTTTAACACAGCCAAGTCCATTCTTAATCAATCAAATTAGCTCCTCTCCTCAACTTTAAATGTGATATTAAATAAATAAAGCGGATCATCACAACGGCACAGTGCATAGTGTCAACCCAGCAGCGATATGCAGTCATCTGCCCTCACAGTCCTGCTCTTGGCACATCCGCAGCCGACCCACAGGTACTGAAGCCCGTGGCCCACCCGGCACAGCCTCGACTGAGAGAGAAAGAGGAACAAACCATAGTAGTTGTTGTGATTATTTATTGCATTCGAATGTGCCTGACATTCTAGAAACCTGCCTGTGAGGTTTTGGTGACGTGTGTGCACTGTGCACCAGTCAGCCAAATTACCACTGCGCCGGCTGCGTTCGCCTTGCGCCGAGAGTAGACCAGGTTGGAGTTGCACTTGGTCTACCAAATTGCCAAATTTGCTGCACACGGTGTTGCGCTGGACAAAATGACCACTGCACCGGCTGTGCCATGCTGTGCCGCGCTGCACCACCCTGTGCTGCGCCACGGAATTAGAGTTTCCTTCTCAAAATCTTTGTGTTATGGTTACAATGGTCTAATAAAAATGTGGTTAAAGGTTGAATATGTAGAATATTTATTAAAAGCTATATTTTTTCAAAAATAATACATCCACGGGGGGTACAGAATGAAAGTATTGCTTTTCCATAAAAACATTTTTTTTAGTCTGAATTATTATTTTTAACTTTTTTGACGGGCTCGACAACTGACTTTCTGTCAACGTTCTGCTTACATTCGTACCTGCCCGTAGCCAACATGTGGCTCAGTTCTCTGATGTTTTCCTGCCTCCTCCCGGTCGTATGCGTTTGTTTCCAACCAAGCCTTTTTAATAATCAATCGGTGGATCAATGGATTATCATATACTTGTTAGGATGGGTGTATTTGTATAGTCTTATCTGTCATAAACACGTTTACTGTCGCGGACTTTAGGTGCCACCGAGCTCCTTTTTTTTTTTTCAACTTGATGAGAGCAGTGACAGCGGAGGCTCTGAGCGCAGGTTTGGTTTTCAGCAGCGGTGTGGAAGGCAGAGAGCCTCCACTCTCCCTGTAACAAGCTGCAAGTCATTTATTATGCTGTTAATGAAGGTAAAAATGAAACATAAGGTAAATATCCTGCTTAGTTCTCCTCCTCTGCTGTCCTCTGATCAGAGCGGAGTCCCTAGCAATGGCCCGTTTTACCTAGCAACGATCTGGCAATCGACTGCTGGAATTCTTTTTCTGTTGTTGTTCTTGTAATTCTACATAGCCAACCTTTAACGTTATTGAATGGTCATGTATTATAGAAACGGGTGAACTGTGTCAGATCATCCATCCACTCCAATCCTCCCCTGACATGGACTTTGTCTGGGGTTAGGGTTAGATTAACTTTGATCTTGTCATAATCACTACAACCACTAGATGTCACCTAGTAACATAATCTAACTAGTGTCATAACAACATGCTGAATTTACGACCTCTGGGCTTGTTTGTCAGGACGCTCTCTAGTGCTTTGGCATTGAACAAGTGGCTGAAAAGTTGATGTGACCTTTTGAATATTTGTCATCATGTTTGAGCAACTCATGCACATCTCATCACTCACCTCCTTTACCTCTTTTTCCCTCTATCCTTCACTCCCTCCGCCCCTTTTCACCTCCCCTCACCTAACTAATCATTAGCTGTGGACAGCTAGACATCAGACAAAGTAGCTTTCATTAAGACTGGCGCTCACCCACGCTACCTCAACCCCCTCCCCTACCCAAACCCCCCTCACCACAGCTCTCTCTTCCCCCCTTCCACCTAACTAAGCCTCATCATTAGCTGTAGCCTGCCAGACATCAGACAGAGCCAGCTTCGTTAAGACTGGAGATTGGCATTTGCTGTCCACAGGGCATCTCTCCTTTTCTATTTCTCTGTCTGGTTCTGTTTGATTTTTTTGAACTATAGGCAGCTAAACTTCAGCTCCCAGCGCCCACTGATGAATGGATTCAACCCAAAACATGGCAGTATACAAATGTAGCCATTATAATCACAGTTTTTACTGCTTTGCTTACTCGCTGATCTGCGGCTGCATCATGGCTCCAAGAGACGCTGTAAAAGAACAGTCAGGTGTCTCAGGTTAGAAAATAATGAGTAGATGGCTCAAAGAAAATTAACCATGAGTGGCTCAGCATGCACTTGTTATTTGTACATAGTTATTCCTCAGCCATTTGACATATCAGAACAATGCAATGCAATTATTGTTTGAAAATCCATCAACACAAATGTATATCTCTCCTTTAACCTATGATAACTTGACAATATCCAGCCATAACCACAATCCCCTAGCTTCATTGTACAGAAGAAACTCAAAATAATTGGCACCAGGAAGAATTTCAAAATAATTGCAACAAAGTAAACACAGAAATAAAAATGTTCCCACAGATCATGTTCTGAGGCTTTGCGTAACCATCCAAATTGTTTTTGTGTTGTCCAGTGATAGTGTTGAGTCTCAAGTTTTGAGTCTCTACTAGTTTATTTTCAAAGTGCACCTCAGTTAAAAGGAAGTAATTGGAAAAGAAATATATTTTAGGTGGTTGACAGCAGGTGGCTAACAAGCTGACAAAATAAAGAAAACCAGAAAAATAGTCCTAGTAGTGTACAAGTTGAATTACCGACAGCATTTTATACCACCAACGGTGCCACTAACCAACACTGGTGACACAGGAGCAGATGCTGCTGTGAATGCAGCCATCACGAGACTGTGCGAAACTCAATGGCAGCCTGCTGCTAAACTGCTAAAAACAAACTTTTCAACTTTTTTCTGCCTGATTCTTTGCTTTTTCATCTCATTAACCTTTAGAACCTGATGAAGGTCTCAGGACCGAAACGTTGTTTAATAAACCAAGTGAAGACAGTGTGCGGGAGCCTTTATACATGTCATCTCATTACTCGAAACCGGAATACAACACCGTCCTGGATCATCTCGAAAACTACATCAACACATGCTATAGAGTAGTAGACTCTCCACCATGGGACGTTCTCAAAAAGCAAAGAAACCAGGGGCACTGGACTCACCTGCGTCAACAGACTCCACTTCACCACCAACATCACCGACAGCACCATGCTGCTCACAGGTATTTGTTTGTACATATATTTACATGTTCACTACCATAGACAACAAACTCATCGGACTGGATGAGAGAGTCGCTTTGATTGAAGTGCTCCACAAAGAATTCCAACTGCCCCGCAATAGCTGGAATACTGTCAGCACCAAATAGACACTCTCACACAGGAAAACAAATCCCTCCAACACGCTGTCACATCCTCCCAGCTGTCATCTGTCACATCCCAACTTTCTTCAGTTGCTGCCGAGAACAAAAGCGTGGAAGAAACCATCCTTAATTTACAAGCACGCAACATGAGGGGCAATCTGATCTTTACTGGCATTCCCGAAACACCTGCAGACCAACCCGAAAACAGTTAAGGACTTTAGGACGGTAAAACAACTAACTCCCCACGGACACTGTCAACAGCATCACCTTTCACCACCAAGGTTTTGCAGTTGAGAGGATAACTAATATTACTCAACAAAAGAAGAAAAAAACATCAAATTCTATTTACTTAAAAAGTAAAAGTATTTTAATGATTTCTTTATTGTATTTAATGATTCTTTATTTTATGTGATGATTAAAACTCTCATCAGTTGTTTTAGTTGTTTTCTCAGTTGTCCCCTCATGACCTAAATAGTGCATTTCTATCACCGGTCAAGTAGTCATCTGTAATGATCCATACAGTATGACTTAAATGCAGGGGGGGGGGGGGCTGGAGGGGCGAACATCTACTGTATTTCATCCTGCCTGTGAATGCCTTAAGGGATTCCAGGAGGAGCTGTAAAACGATTTGCTTGACCTGGTGGCACGGCAACATGACCTTGAGTAAGCAGAAGAAAATGGCTGGTTATAAAACATGTATTTCATGACCTGATTACAACTTAATGTTTAAAATGTGAAAAGTAGATTATAACTTTAAAGGGGGAAAAAAAAATCACTTTTCTTAGTTGAGAACAATGAGCTAACCAACCATCCATGACATGGCTTATAATTAAAAATGCAAATTATTCTAATTAGATGAACATGTGACTGGCACAGACAGTGACCAAATGAGTGAATTGTGCCCTGGTACAATACAAATCCTATAGCTGCAATTAAGAATAAAATGAAACCAAAAGAGGCGGTCACAATGAGGAGGACGAGAGGACGAACGTGTTCATCAGATATTGTTCCAGCAGCAGGCGGGCGTGGAGAGGGGTGACAGACTGTGTGGGTTTTTGTTTACACAATTAAACCCTGACACGAAGCGTGTGAGGGAGAGGCCGGTCGATTTAGCACAAAGTGTCTAATTTGCTGCAGGGTGAAAATAAGCAGCTTAAAAGCATATGAAGTTGCACTCTGTCGGATGGTTCTGTGTTATTTGTCGGCAGGCTGTAATTACTCTGTCTGGACTTTATTGCGGTGTGCCTTCAGAGATGAAAAGGGAAGAGAGAGAGAGGAGTGGAGACAGAGAACAGTGTCAAAGGACGAATGGAGCCGAGGCGAGAAAAATGTTACGTTCCAGACGGCTTTTTACAACAGCCATGCCTGAATTGGTGTCGCATGCGCATGAGGTGAACCTTGTGTACTGGATCAAAGGATGACGCATGCGCCAGGCTAAACAATGCGGGAAGGTTGTACACTAGAGGCTGTCTTTTTGTAATCCAGTTATGAACCGCACTGTCTTTTTGGAGACTTGTAAAATAAATTCACAATATTGCAAAATCTATTTGAAAGAGTTGTAAATAGTCCTGGTTGTTATTAGCATGCTTGTTAACTGTTCTGTTACTCCTATGATGTCTTTAGTTGAGTTTGTTGGATTATTGTGCGTGTTTATAACTTGTTCCCCAAACAGAAGCTGTGTTTCTTAACTGTGTGGTGGCTCCAACACAAAATAAATGTATAATAATTAATCTGCAGATTATAGTCATTTGTGCATTTGGTGTGAACCCAGTTAAGAAAACCGGCAAGACTTGATTTTTAAAACCAAAAACCGTAATTATTCACCATGTCCTGTCTTGAGAGATTATCGGAAATGTATGTGCTCACCTCGGGCTTCACCTCCAACTACAGTGGTTAAATTTTATCTTGGTTACAACTTGCCTGATGTGACCTCCCATATGTAATTTGGGCCATTTGTATCTCAGCAGTTACTTTTTGTAGCACAGTATAATTATGAACAATAAAACTAATAGCCAGAACTGAGAGAATAAAACTGAATGGTAAAATGAATAGTTACTTCACTTTAAATTCAATTGCTTAATAAGCAGAAGGTCTACTACAACACTCTAACATTTCTCCCAATTAGGCATGTCCAACAGCATTTACCCACAAAAAAATGGAAACAAAATCAGGAAAGGCTATAACACATCTACCTCCTCATTGAGAAATCTGGACCAAGCCTTGAGCCCCGCCTACTATCAAGATAGTTAGAGGGGGCAACACTGGAGACATTCAGGGCTCTAATTTCATAGACCAGGCGCAGCCTACTGACAGCCTTCGATCTGTCATCAGATGCGACGGGACAATCGATATAGATATAAATGTATGTGCTGATTCAGATAGTTACATTAAATAGTGGTTGTTGTGATTATTTATTGCATTTAAATGTGTCTGTCATTCTGGAAACCGGCCTGTGAGGTCTTGGTGATGTGTGCGCACTGCGTCAGCCAAATTACCACTGCACCGCCTGCGCTTCGCCTTGCGCCAAGAGGAGACCTTCACACCTTCGGCGCAGCCTTTTGGCACGAAATTGTCACTACACCAAGATGAATCTGTCGACACCGCCCCCTGCTGCGCCACCACACCCATCTCGGCACACCTCAGTCTACCAAATTGTAAAATTTGCTGCGCACGGTGTTGGGCCGGACAAAATTACCATTGCACCACCTTGCGCTGCACCACGGAATTACAGCCCTCAGTCTGTTGCAAATGTACGATAAGAGTTAGCAGTGGTTTGGGTTTTTTTTTCTAGCTTCGCCCCATGTCCCAAAAGTTTATAAAACATACAAACCCCTGTGTGAATCTGTTTTTTATGAGACCATCCTTGGTTAACTGCAGTTCCAAAGATGAAATACTCAGTAATGATTACACTGATTAAATGTCTTACAATCTTGTCTTATAATACACCATACGGACACAAGGAGAAACATTTGATACAGTCTTATGGATAAGGTACGAGGTCTTTGGAGGCTGACGGTGAGATGATTAAATTAATAGACCCTGACTTGCTCTGACCCTTGCGACTTACCTGATTTCTGCCTTGATCAAGGCAAGATGAACTATGAATCAAGTCAGAGCAGGTATCAAGGCAGAGGTATGAAGCACATTGTTCAATCAATAGATGTTATAAGGAAACAAACGATTGAAAGACTTCATTACTATAGTCTCTCATTTGTGTTAAATTAGTTGCTGCACAAAAAAAATAAAATAAAAATAAAACAATAGACATCTGTTGTTTACAGCTTCATGAAAAGTTTCAAATGACACTTCTTTGTTGTGCAGGTGTTTAGGAAGACAGATGCGATGCTCACTGTCAGGAGCTTTAAGGTGGTATAAAAGGGATAAAACTCCGGGAGCTGGGGAAGGAAGAAAGCTGGATGCTCCCCGTGGCCATTAGAATGACATTATTCTCTGCACTTAGACCATTTATCTGTCTCCCTGACACCTCTTCTCTTCTACCTGTATAAATCATCGTGGTGATTCTTAGTTTCATCATCTTGCTCCTTTTCCAGCCCCATCCTCCACCTCCCTTTCGCCCAGTCCATTTCCTTCTCCAGACTCAATGGCATTGACTTCCAAAAGGGGTGGCGATTACTTTTTCCTTTGCTGCAATTTTCCTGAATGACTTAAAAGGCCTTTTAAAGCACTAATCAGACAGGCCCATCTGCCTGTCTCTCCACATGTTATTCATTATTTTGCTGTCAGCTGCTATAGTAACTGTACATAAGAGGGGCAGTGGTGTTTTGTGTTTGGAGCTGTGATGCGACATCATGTGGAGTTGTCTTGATAAATATATATATATATTTCTACTCAGTGCTGTCAATACTATGTTACTTAGCAAGGCTGCCATTGATACATTTTTAAAACCACAAATCTTTTGGAACTATTCAGAAAAATAGTAAATAGCCAAGGAGTTTCCTGAAAGAAGAACTCATGATCAAGTGCATTGCCCAGACTAAGGTTATAGTAAAGTATCAAGGTGTCCATATGAAGTGTCATTTGGATCGGGTCTTGGTTCTATATTAACACTGTGAAAATATCAAAGCCTCAGTCCACAGAGAAATGCACACAGCCTATACAGAAATTGAGCCTTTAGGCCGTCAGGATTTCGTTTGTGATGTCACAACAAAGCAACAACCTCCACCAACCAGGCTGTACCATTCAGCCGTGAGGGATTTGGCTCCTCTGAATGTTTTTCTGAATTACAGAATAATTATTAAAAAGTAAACAACCTATTTTAACTAATTACTCCCCTGCCAGTGTTTACATAATAAATTAATTAACATTTATTGTATTTACAGCAAGAATGTCAGTCTGCAATTACCTATAAAATAGTATGGTGGCTCTTGTTAGTAAAAAAAACTGAAGGCAGGAAAACACTGTATAAAACCACACAATACTTTGCATATCCATCCATTATAGCACAATAATCTCTTGTGGACGTATCCATCATGTATATTATAGCCTCTTCTTGTAAGTAACATTTCATGTTATTGACCAGAAATACAGTGTACATGCGGTCAGGAGATGCCCACATATGGCTCATTGCGCTTTGTGTAGTTGTAGTGGGGCAGTAGTGGTGTTGTTAAGAGTAAAGATGTTTAAACACAGTTGTATCTGTTTTTAGTTTTACCCTCAGAGAAAAAGTGCTGTATCGATCAATCCATTTCTCAAAGTCATTATAGCAAGCACACAACGGAGTTGCAAGTTGTATCTCAGTGTGTAGTTTCATCCTTTTCCTATAAATACCTACACATACCAATGAATCACTTTCTGTTTCTCTCAAACATCTGAATCCTTTCTTTTAAAATCATAATACTTAAAATGCCTGAGAAAGTTTCTGTCTTGTCCCTGTTTTGGCACAGCTACAGATTTCCTTACAGTTGAGCTGAAGTGCGAAACCAAATCCAGCCATTAACCAAACATGCAAGGACGACAGGGACTCGCACAATGGCTCCGTCGTCCCCTTGGTGTTGCATTGTCCTCATCGCTCAGCAGTAGAACAATCTGTCCTTTACATCCTGAGCCGCTCGGTTTGGTTGTTTCAGCTCCGCTCCAGGGAGGACCTTCCTCTGCACCCAGAGCTGAAGACCATTATGTAGTTTGGCACCACAGAGCTTGTCGCACCAGTCAGAGCCCACAACGGTGTAGATGGGTTAATTGGTTTGTGGCTTTACAGAGCACATTCAGAGAGAGACAGAGAGAGAGAGAGAGAGAGAGGATGCATTAAGATGCTCTCCACCATTCAGAGGTATCACACTTTAAGACATCAACATGTTGGTTGGGCCAATCAGAAAAGAAGAAGCTCTGATTGGTTGACTGTTTTGTGAGTCAACCAACAACCAACAGAAATATGTCAGATATCAGGTGAAACACAATCTAAGAGAAACCAAATCCTGAACGGTGGGTCCAGGTGGGCAGCGCATGGGGCATAGCTGAAATCAGTGACTGCTTTGCCGTGACATTGCATGGTACAGTCCTGGCAACTGGTTTTAGGGCTCAGTTTCTGAATACAGGCTGTGTTTGTTTCTCTGTAATACTTCCACAATATTAATATAGAACTCAGACCATATCTGTAATCAAAACAGTAATACCTTGATGGCCCTACAATATGGGACCTTTAAACATTTAAATTATACCAAGAATGTCAAGATAATAATTCACCAACACTTCACAACTTGAACTGAAAATAAAATGTAGGGATATCATCAATTGTATCTCAAATACTTCCCTAATTTGACTCTAGACATAAAATGATAATGGTCCTATACGCACAACTCTAATCGAATTTATTAATGAAAAGGATTGTCTTAAAATACCCAGAATATTATATATATACATCCATTCTTCTCTTTTCTTCCCCATACATCACAGCAAAGTCTGATATTTTAGAGTTATCTTTGTCCCTCACATCCAGTTAATGAGCTTGATTCAAGAAATCCAGATAAGACGAATCTTTCCCACATATCTCCCACTTATGGACTTAGACCAGGCCGTGTTTAAGTTTATAAAAAAATAAAAAGCGCCTTCCATGGTGTAGTGTCCCCACTTCACATCCAGCTAATGAGCTTGATTCAAAGTCCAGACAGTGCGGCGTAGACGGCACTTTTCAATTTCCCTTCAGATCAGATTCAACTCAGCTGTGCAAAGAGAAAAGTTTATGAATTGAATAGAAAATAACTGAGGAAAGAGAAGATGAAGATATATTTTGCACTAGGAAATGCAGCAGACACAAAAGCCACAGGGACAGATTAACATGAACGTATTCTGAAGTTAATTTCAGACGATTGTTGACATCTGAAGTAAATGTTGACCTCTGACAGACACTATGCTCTCTAGTTTTTTTCTGGATGCATTCCCTTAATCCCTCTATTCCTTTAGAATACACTGCTGTGTAATTTTCAAGTGTAAAAATAATTAGAATGAACTACAATGAATTTACCTAAAATAAACTCCAGAGACTGAACAATCTCCACTGGGTCCCTGCAGGTCTATACGACTGTTAAGATTAACTACCCCAAACCAAACCAAATTACCCCGACCATAGGCAGCAATGACCTCCAATCACCTGTGCAATGTGATATTGTAATGCAAGTGACTGTTTAATGCAGTGCAGCAAACCAAGCTGGCGTGCTGTAACCAATACGGCACGGCTGAGGTTATAGTCTGGAGATGAAATGACTAAAAGGCTTTCGGAGTAATCCCTACAGCACAGCACAGTGCTCAAACTTCAGAGCTCAAACGGTGTGGCAGAGAGGGGATGAAGGGCGTGAAATATTTGGCATGCCTACGGGAAGAAAGAGGAGGGGGGGTTGGCATCATAGGGAAAGAGGGATGAAGTTTGACTTGCAAAGGAGGAGACAGAGGAAACATGTCTTGTAGTGGGGGGGGGGAAGTTATAGTCGCACTGGTGAGCTTAAGTAAAAGTCAAAATTTAGAGTTGAAAATCCTATTAGTTCTACAGGAGTTGTGTAAAAACAACCATTATATTACGAGGATTAGTACATTCAAAAGTGGCAGACCTGCTCCCAAAACCACTTTTTTGCCAGTCAATCTGAATACTGAAATATTGTGAGAACCTCTCGTATACATAATCATCGTGAAAATCGTATTTGATCAATCCTTGAAACTCCTTTCATGCCATTGTTGTGATAGACACATAAGGCCCCCACATACTCGGGCGTACAGTACTTGACTCCGCGGACGTCCATGCGTACTCGAGGTGGACTCAATGCGGACCCACAGCAGACTATTCTGTGCCACTGAGTAACACTAAGTCCGCTTAGTGTTACTCAGTGGCACAGAATAGACTGCTTGGCGAGAAATCTTCACATCTAACGGTATTAAATGTGACACTGTACGCTCGATAAATTTAAGTGGACAATGCGTGTGGAGTCCGTGCCGCTCACAGTACGCCCGACTATGTGGGAGCCTACTGGATACAATTACCACAACTCTGTCCCGAGCTTCGCTAGACTTTTATTTCCATCTCCTTGGTAGCAGCATAGAACAGTAACCATAGTTGTTATATGCCACCTCCGGTACCAGGATTTCAAAATATGGGCACACATGGAACGTCTTAACGGCTGTTTTAAACATCACAAAACATTAAAGCCATAACAATCTTCTCAGTATTTGGGCTCTGGGTTATCGATATGACTGATGTTCAAAGAGTATGTTTACGCCATTTGCTATCCAAGAAGGGTGTTCTGGCTTGTTTGCTGACCAGCTACGGCAAAAGTTGTATCTCTCAGCTCGGCCCATCGTCTTCAGTGCTAGCGAGACTAACGCCCACCCCCCGGCAATATTTTGCAAGCGCACCGTTGCTGTTGCACCGCCCACGGTTGTGATTGGTTGAAAGAAATCCAAACTACTATAACCTTTCTTCCTCCAATCTCAGAATCAGAGCTGGTCCAGCCAGACGCGAGACTAGTAGGGACTGTCATCCACTTTTGTTTCCATTGTTTCTCTCATAACTTTTGATACAGACATTCAGAAGTTTTTAAATGTCTGCCAAATTATCCACAGTGGGCTCCTCCTCTCCATTACAAGACCAGGGGATTAAAAGCAGCAAAAACACTGAATAAAGCAGAAAACACTGAATAAAGCAGTTTCACTTTAAAAATCAGTGATTCACAGGCACAGTTCAGGGGACATGGGACGTCTCTCTGCTGGGAGCTGAGCTGAGCGCTTGAAAATGAACAGGGTGTAAAAAGTGTATCTTGAATTTATTTTAAAATGTGGCTTAACACTGAATAAAAAAGTATATTTGGAGCTTCTGGCACATGGAGGATTGATGAACCCTAAAGTTGCTGCCCAACACTTATACACCCACACATACAATTTCCTTTCCTTTGTAATAGTGTAAAAACAGTGTGACCTAACTGTAACAGCACAATACAAATTCATACAGACACTACACACACACAGAATTTGTAAATGTGACACAGCCTCCCATGAGACACTTGATCACAAATCACCAAGAAGTTGTCCTCTCTTTTTTTTTTTGCTCCCACTTTGACTTTCTGACCCAAGGCTGAACCACTGTCCTCTATTGACTGTGAGGTGCAAATCTAGAGTGTTCAAAACAGTCTGCATGAATGTGTGTATGTGTGTGAATGTGTCTGTGTGTGCGTGCGTGCCCCACACCTTTCTCTTCAACACAATGCCTCAAGTTGTAATGTATATTTCATGCTTTGTTGGCCCTCGCTGCACGTCGAGCCTCAGCAACCATCAAACATTCATAGTGCAGAAGCACATTTACATATCAAGGGACCTCGCGCAGCCAAATCTAGCTGGAGCGAGTACCTCTCCCTCTCTGTCCCGTTATCACTCTCTCCGTATGTTCCATGTCTTAGTCTGGCTTTTCAGCTCCTTTTCCCACCCCCCTCAACCTCCCTCCACCCTGCCACATCCACCGTTTTGTTCTAATCCTCTTTTGTTAACAGCCTCTTTGTCTTTCCTTTTGTGTTCATTATTCATTTCCTTCCTGATTGCTGTAAAAGTTCGACAAGAGGCAAAGCAAAGCACACATGTTCATCTGGACAAGCAGGAACCTGCGTTGGCTCAATAAACAAACACCTGAGAAGTCTGACTTAGGTGGACATGCAAGTGTGTTTTTGACGCCATATGAATTGTGTTTATTACTCTTCGATTTTGGCATTTTAGATGATGGGAAGGATGTCACCAATGGCATCAACAAGGCTGAAAAATTAAGTCAATATTAAAGCACCAAAAGCTGCAGTTTCTCCATTGACCACCAGAATGTGTCTCCAACAGTGAGTCAGTCCCCATAGGTTCTCATGTTAAAATACAACAACAACAACAGAAATAAACATGTTTACAGCCTGGTATAGCACTTTTGGTCTCTATACAGCTACATTTCCTCCTTCATGTCATATAGACCTCATCAGTTTATGAAGGATGCACCTAAATCTGGATTTAACACGTGCCACACCTCTCTGACCATTTTTGGATTGTCATGGAGTTAAGGGTAGAGTCAGCCCCTACCAAGATGGCGATGATGGAGCAGCTCACTCTGACTACCTGTGTGTGATGTCACAGGCTACTTACAGTCTATGGTTTGAACATGTGAGATGGTCTAGTCCAGGGAAATGGGGGATTACGTTGACACCAGGAAGATTGTCTGTAGCCGGACACCCAAAATTGTTGTTAGTATATACTGTAGGCCCACAGGCAAACATGACAGACCCCTTCTCTACTGCTACTGCGTCCCCATTTGTTTGTAGTTTGGTTACTTTGCTGTGTGTGTGTGTGCATGTGTTGGGCACGAAGCAGGGTGAGTGCTCCGGCCCCATAGACATTCTCCCTCCCTGGATGGTGGCTACACCCAGCCATCCTGTAGCACTCCCTCCACTATCTCTTCTTTTGTTTGTTCTTTTTTTTAGGCCATTACATTAAAGTGTGGTTTTTAATATTTTTATTGCCTAGAAACTGTTGCATTTTTGTATAATAAAATTGTAGTCTTGGGAGAATCGCTTGTCTCTGCCCATCTTTCCTATTGTCACTATAACCTCCTTAGGCTACATGAACATAGCCTATATTACAGGGTTCATTGTTTGTTTTTTGCCTGGCACCCAGATCTCTCCTCAGCCCCTCATTGCACTGCTGCACTTCTTCTCATCATCACCCATCTCCTCATTTCCATTTCATCTCTGTCTAAACCTACACTTCATCTTCTCTCCCTCCTCTCTCCCATGACTCTCTGCCTGTCTCTCTTTTCATCTGTCGACCCTGCCTCCGTGTTTGTTGTATTTCTGCTCCTCCTCTCTCTCACCCCCCCCCTCCCACCACTCCATCTCTGATCTTCCCTCCCACAGTTCTGTTTCCGTATCCCACCCCATTCTTTCTCTTCTTTCTCCCTCTGTGTCCCATTATTTTCCAGTTTCCTGCCTTTTACACCTTGTCAGCAGCTTGTAGCACCCAGACTGCAGGCAGCAGCACGTGAATGACACCCTGTCCTTAGCACATCTGTCCACAGTATGGTTCGCTTCTTGCCCACACTCTGCAGGTGTGGATGTCTTGTGGTTGGATGGAGGACATCACTCGCTCCAGGGCAGGACACATCGCCAGGAAGTGTGTTCTCTACAAGCTCCCTGGTGGCATTAGACTGTGGAGGGCGAGTCTCAACATACTGTGCTGTGAAAAGGCCCATTCTCTGATAGCAGCCATCCTTCAGCTAAGCGTAAGAAAAATATTTTATCCACATAATCCCCATTTCAGTAGAAAGAGGGTGGTACAACTCTACTTGTGTTAGGTCTCTGGACTGATGTGTGAACACCTGCTAAGTTTCAAAATATAATATAGGAAAGGCTACATATTTTTCATATAGAGCTATTCCTGGGGTACAGGTGATACGAAACAAAAATATCTGATAGTATCCGTATCAACAGTGCTGTTGGACTAAGGATCAAATATTCTACAATTTTCTTATGTTTAATTTAAAGGAGAATTTCAGTTTTTCACAATCAAGACCTTATTTCTAGCATAAAATACAATAATTTACTCACCCAGAAAACTTTACCTGTTATCAACATCCGGGGTCTGTAGGTTGACCTACTAACCTCTGACCTGGATGATGTCATCTCTGAGCGCTGCACTGTCATTACTCTCGTGATGAGAGTCTGTTGAATTGTGCCAAACAGATGAGCGATTGCAGCTGAGCGATGTAGCGATAACAAAGGGGCGATACGAGCGACTGTGAAAAAAATAAAAGGCCCGGTGTGAACGCACCTTAAGAGAGTTTTCTCACATGAGTGGTCTAAGGAATAAATGGTAGACAAGATACAATTTGTAGATTCCATAGGAAATTTAGGAGGTCTATGGACATTTCCAATAATTCATTTTTTTGTTCTCATGAAAAATTATCCTAATGAAGAAACATTCAAAATACAAAGGATTCTCAGTTGGTACTGTCAGACTTGAGGAGATATAGTTCAGAAGTCACCCTCCTCTAGAGCCCCTATCACTTCTGTATACGACATAATTTTCAAGTTTAACATCATTTTCAGGAATATTACTGTTCAACCAGGTTTCTAAGAGAGTGATTATATGAGGTTTGTTCTAAGGAAGCCAGACTCTTAATAGGTCAATTTTAGGTAGCAAACTTCTTATTGTTACGATCCTGGGAGGGGGAGCAGTAATGCTCAGGGCCCTAACAGTTATATTCAGGTGAACAACTTAGAGACCTTTAACTAAATTCATTATTTATATGAGACAAATAAATATCCAACTTTTGTGACAGCAGAGATGTACATAAGTACCAAAACTTTTACGCAACATCACAGATTTTAAAATATGTGACAATAACAGGGGCCAGTGGTGGGGGCAGAGTAGCACACAAACACAAGTCCACATACTCCACACAGGTTCAGAAAACAACTGGTCAGAGCAAGCTTAAAACAAGTGTAGATAGCTGGCGTTAGGTGAACACAGAGGGCTTGACAAGTAGCGCTGAGACCAGCAGGGAGAGTGACATGTTATGTACTACAGGGGCAGAGACTGAACTGTGCTGAGCTGCAGGGCCCCAGTCACCACCTGTCAAGGCCAAATGGAGGTGAAAAGGGAATTATTCAGGCTTGCCGTCTGGAGACAGCTCGTAGCGCAGCAAGAACAGAGTGTGGCAGGAAGAAGAGGAAAAGGTTATTTGTGCTGTAGGTGTGACTGCTGTGTAAACACGTCACTTACATCATCACCTTATCTGGAAGCACACATCGTAACACAAGCAGAACCTCTTCAGGGTCAACAAGCTCAAAACCCGGATCAAAAAGAAGCTGCGCAGCTGTCAGTTTGACACAGGCTCGGTGTTTACCTGCCATTAACATGTGATTTGAATCTAAATAATGATATTAGTGAATGGGCCTGTGTATGTTCACCATATTACCTCACCTCTGCTCACATTTTAATTTTTGATAAGATGTCAGTGTCTTAGTCATTATGCAAATAAGATAGGTGGGTCAGCAGTTTTGTAAACAAACGTGTCCTCTGCAGGTCACTGAAGGCAGTGTAGCTAACTTTATAATATAATGAATGTATTTATTTATTTATTCATGTATTTATTTACAGTAAAAGGATCCCCATTAGCTGACCCCAATGGCACAAGCTAGTCTTCATGGGGTCCGAAAAAACCTTACATCGAAAAAAAAATCATATTTTCCATATCACATCAGTCAAATAGTCATCTTAATACATCGTGTTTACAGTAATACTAACAAAAGCACATTGGTGCTGTGTAATCTTACAATTTACACCTTACTACATTTGATTGCATATAAACAAGTTGATATTAGACTTCTGACCATGAAAATTGACTATCTATTATGACCCCTAATAATTTAACCATATCAGCCTGTTCTATACGTTTACCAGACAAGTTTAGCCTCATTGTGGGTAACAATGACAGTTTGTGACTTGATCTCAGCATAATGGATTTGGTCTTTGAGATGTTCAATTCCAACTTATTCCGTTGTATCCAATCAAACACTGATTGTGATCAATGGCGCTGAATGCTGCACTAAAATCCAGCAACACTGCACCTGTCATCTTAGAGATATCATGTCTTTTAACCAGTCATCGGTGAATGTATGTAACCGACTGGCTGACTCTATGACTGACTGAGATTTGTGACTGAGATTTCAATTTTCCCATTGGCTGTTGCTCTTTCAAAATGAAGTGGCACAAACACTTTTACATCGCAGGTTAGTGCATGGTTGCCTGATTAGAGTGGTGCCATTATCCACCACATCTAAAGGTCACCCTTATTTCTTTAATACAAAACCTAATTTTCATCTCTTTTTGCCTAAGTATTACAATGTAACACTTCTTCACGCTGGTTTTTGCTGCTGTAGCCTACTGACAAGCTGCAGTAAGCATGTTGTCTCTTTCCTGATTAGTTGTGTTTTTGTTGTTTACATGGTGTTCACATGGGATATACCGATACCGGTGTTGGGTATCGGTCCGATACCGGGCATAAGTACTCATACTCATAAAATTGCCACTGATACCACAACATCGATATCACTTTACGGCAGCATGCGGTTTACAGCACTTGACTGCAAGGCGGGCAGCGAGGAGTCATGTCCAGCAAAACTCTCGAGAGGAGGGACAACATCTACCACTTCCAATACAAACAACTTAAAGAGGTACTAAGCAGGATTTTCCTGTGGCTATGCTACTGTACATTTTCACCTTAATTAAAAAGCTACGGAGTAATTGTGAAAGTTAAAGCAGAAGTAAGTGATATTTTTGTGTTAACATAAGTCTTAAATAGTTGTATCTTCCGACAGCAATCACTTCTATAGAGTGTTTGGTCTGAAACACGGGTCTGTCAGTCACTCTGCTCTGCTCTGAGCCCAGGAGAAAACTTTCCTTGTATCCTACAACCTTTATCCAATGAGGAGAGAGAGCGGCATAAAGGGGCGGTCCTCTCTGTGTGTGCAGCCAAGGGATGTGCGTGAATGTGGTGACGTAGGGACGAGGGCGGGGACTGCTAACTCCATTGGCTGACAGGAAGTTAGCCAAAACAACCGGATCACTTACTTCTGCTTTAACTACATGGCTTGTGACTTGTAACGAGTGAGAACGGAGGCTCTCTGCCTTCCACCTGGCAGCTCATGGCTGAAAACCAACCTTGCAACATCATCATCATGTGTTATCTATCATTATCCACCGCTCCATGTATTGATTTCTCACCGGCTTCATTGTAAACAAATGCACATGGCCAGGCTGATGGCTATTAGCAAAACAGCAGAAAAGCAACCGGACTTGCATAGTTCCTCATTAATTAAGCATTTGAAATCTCAGCACGACGCAGACTACACTGTTAAATTTCAGACAGTATGTTTGGCAGTGCCATGTTTAAAGTGCTTTTGTTAAATGTCAGTGACAAAGTCTTACTGAAATCTTACAGTATGTTCGGCAGTGCCATGTTTATAAAAAGCACTAATGTTCAATGTCAGTAGGCTATATGACAATGTTGTTAAATTTGTGTTTGTACTCCAGTTAAACTTGTGATTAGTCATGTACAAGAAAAACATACTGAGGAATGTTATTGGTGAGTACTCAAATGCAAGTACCTTCTACACTACTCGTTTAGGAAAAAAGTGATATTGGTGCACCCTAGCTAGTTCACATCTGCTATAGTTTCTAAGCTACAGATGGCTTCTCTCTCTCCCTCCCACTCTTGTGCTCACTGTCTCTGATGTTTAGTCATTCCTCCTGTTTACTCATTTCTGCTTCATGTGGTGATAAGGTCACAAGCAATAATGTTGGTTATTTCTGATAATGGATTCAACCCACACGCAAATGTAATATATGTATATTTATATTCTGTGAAACTGTACATTTAAAAAAAAAACATATTTTAAAAACTGACATATGAAACAATGTCATACATATGTAGCCCACAATATAATACTGTATATATTCAATACAGTCTAAAAGTCTGAGAGCACAGCTCCAGAGTGTTAAGAGACATGTTTGTAATTAACATTTGTTATAAACATAGATTTCTGGAATACAGACCTACCCGACCCTAATCATATCATTATCCATTACATACCATTCACTGTTCTTTATATGTTATTTTATTTTTATTTTAAGAATTTGGGTTTGGCCAGTCTTGGCCAGTTCCTTTTATCCAGACGCACACTTGCTTATGCAGAGAGATTACAAAATATGATAAATTACAGTTTCAGTGTTGTGTCAATCTTAAAATAAAAGTTTTTATATTTCAAAAGTAAAACTAATCCTGTCTGAAAGGGGATTAGGATTGTTGTAATTACCTTGACACCTTTCACACACTCTTCACAGTACAGTAGCCTACAAAACAACAGATTTAACCAGCAGCTATACGCAGGAAAGTTTCTTTAAGTAAAGTTGAGGCAACTTCAGCCTGTGAAATATTTAGCAGATGGTTATTCCCTCAAGTGTCTGTCACAGAAAACCTTGTCTAAACCTGTCTTCTCTGCTCAATTCTCCGGCTGCTCCATAGGTTTCCAGCACGTCTTGCCTTTCCCTCTCCGCCTTTCATATCTTTTCACACACTCCCTCTATCTCTGTGCCAACCCCTCCTATCAGCACTTAAGGTGGTGTGTACGTGTGTTTGTGTGTCAGAATCAATACATGTCCCGCTGTGGGCTCGATGAAGACCATTTCAAGCGTGAGTGGAACACTTTTTTCATGCTTCTCTCAGTTCGCCTCATTTCAGCATACCTAGTTTGACATCCATTTCTTCATAATTCGGTAATGGAGGCACAAATTCAAACTCGTGTTGCAAAGAGTTCCCACAAAACCTAATTTGTCTGGATGATTTCAGTTCACTGTCTGAAAGCCACCTTTAAACCAATCTGAGATACAAAAAAAATCCAATGTTTCATCTCTGTTTGTATCACACACTGCTCCCTTTAATTATCTATTTCTGGCTTTACCGGAGCTTATCTCTTCCTGCAGTCATCTTAAAGGATGGAGCTAATGCAGCTTTGAAAAATCACTGTTTCCACAGATGAAAAACTGCAGGTCTGGGTTCTGACACTTAAACTGCTGTAAAGTCCCGCAGCTTAATCTCATGGTTATAATTCATAATTTGCATTCACTGCTGAGAAAAACGACTTCACTACAAATGCAGCTCTCTGGCGGTTGTCGGCTTCAAAGAGCTTTTGATTTAATAGCAGAGAAGATTTCAAGAACTCCTTTGCTTCCGAGAGCTCAGTAAGGAGCTCTTGAAGGGCTCTGGTGTTAACTGATCTGTTGCGCTCTCAGCCTCTCTGCTCTGTCCTCAAGCTGACACCTGAGTTATTAAAGAACAAAATCAAGTTCCCCAGGGGGTACATGTAAAACCAATCGACAGTGAGTGTGTTTTCATGCACACTAATAATACGATTATTATGATAAAACTGAATTTTTTCGGATTATTGAAGTGGTCAAGTAAACGCCAGAAAAATCAGTTTTCCTAGTGCATGTATCTCTATCCAGTTTATTTTGTTCTATCTGCATCGTTGCGGTGACAGTGGCATATAAATTGTGTGAGTGAATCTTACAGTACCATATATATATATATATTATATAATATATAATATATATATATGGTACTGTGAAGTGCAACAGTGCTATTCATGGGTTTCAGTCACGTGACGTTTTTGTTGTGAGTGCCATCTTGAGGGCCTACCGGGGACCTAGGCACAGCTTAGACTGTGTGGGCTACAATGAAGGATGTCTCAGTTTTTATTTCTCCATAACAACAAACTAACTCTATATTATCCCACTTATATTACAGGCTGCAGGTTTATGAGTAAAATTATTAATTTCAGACCTAATGTTGATCAAAATACGACTTTTATCGATTTATAAATTGCATCATTAGTGAATCTGCAAGTCCGGTCACTTCTCCGCTGTTTTGCTCACCCTCCTCGGTGCATTTGTTTTCAATGAAGCCTTTGATAATCATATGTTAGGGTGTGTGTATTTCTGTAGTCATATCTGTCATAAACAAGAGATTACAGTTTATCAGACATGTTTTTGTTGAGAACATACAGTGCCACAGAGACGAGCTGCTGTGACACCGGGTCCGAGGCTCTGATCATGCAGGTTTGGTTTTCAGCAGCAGTGTGGAAGGCAGAGAACCTCCACTCTCCCACAAGTAATTTATCTAACATCACATTTAGTCCCAAGCTGTTTAATGACGATAAAGGTAAATATCCTGCATAGTTTTTCTCCCTTGTACTACTCTAACTCTGATCAGAGCGGCGTCCCTATAGCAATGGTCTGTTTTACTTAGCAACAGTCTGTTATACAGAAATAAAAGACCGTAAAATATAGAATCAGACTGTAATTCATTTAAGTTTAATCAAAATGCAGCATTCAAAACAGCTGTGTCGTAAAAAAAAAAAAATGTTGGTCATGGCGCTGCATCACATGATATCATACTTTTTACATGACCACCCTCATTACTTCACAAAGCTTTACAAACAATCTGATCGAACCGACGCTGTACTGTAACTGGATTGCCACTCCCCCGAGTCTGGGCAGTTCCCGCATCAAGGGGGTTTTCCGTCAGGTGGCTATGTTCAGATCCCACACCACTGCCACCAATAAGCATCCTGGGTTCGCCTATACTACTATATTTTATCAAACGAATTAATGGGACAGGAGACGGGATGACATGACCAGCAGTAACTCTGCTTCCACTGTATTGGATATATGTATATGCCCTACAGTCTGTTACATTACCATGATGATGAAGGTCTTCTAACCTCAAGAAAGTAAGCCAAGCCTTAATCTATGAGATCTAACCAAACCGTTGAGGGGTTTGATACTGTTACCATGACAACAAAGATCCACTACTCCTGCGGCTGGTACACTCCTCAGGGTGGTATCCAAGGATGAGATAGAGTATTGTTACCATGAAAATGAGACACCTGTACCCTGCTGCTGAGGGTAGAACATGATGGTCAAATTGTTTCTTTTAATGATGCAGTAGCTACGGTATGTTAGGTCCATCCATTTAATTTTGTAGGGTCTTAGCCACCAATGTCAAGTGGACGAAGCCAGTGATTGTCAAGAAAAGTAATTCTTCATCAGGTTTCTACAATAATCAAAGCATGAGTGAAGAATTTTTTGCACCAAACTCTCCAAACATGCTCATCAGTTGTAATGAAAAATAAATACATTTAAAATTAAAAAGATTATTATTTATAAATATTAAAATCATATCATATAGAGATCTTGAGAGTCAGTTTCTGTTTTGCTCTGTAAATTCAACAACAAAAACTAGTTTGAAATGGATGTAGAGCTGTCCAACTGTTTCAATATGGATTTCCCCCCTCGGGTACTTGGCACCTGTCCGTCACCTTCAGCAAACGCCTGGGGCACAAAACCATCACATACTCCACACATATGGTATGGATGACAAAGAGGTTTATTCAGGCCATCTTCAGAGCCTTGGAGGGATTCAACATTAAATTTGAACGATGGGCCACCCAGCAAGACCTTATAACAAATCTCAATGCAAATTTTATGATAGCACAGGACTGTGTGGTGAAGAAGGAAATGTTTTATGATGCAAATCACAATCAAATACTCATTTTTCTTAACCTTCCGCTCAAACCTGTTGTTGTGTTTTGACTGGATTTGCATGTACACAGCAGGAGGTGATAGTGAAAGTCAATGTAATCAGTGGTGCATGATTGACTGAGGAGTAAACACAGAATCATACTGTATAACTGATTGGTTTCACCTCTAATGCTTGAATGTTCATGTTTTGTACAGTTCATATTGAAGAAGGTCTGAAAGGTAAGGAATTTTGCCTTTCAAATTCTCTTTTTAATCTGTAATGTTTTTTTTTTTCTTTTATGGGGAAAAATTATTGAATGATTCCTTTTTAAAAAATTAGGAAGGAAGGCAATTTCACTGGGCTTTTAAGGGCTTCCATATACTGCTGTCATTGTGTTGACTGCTGTTTTGGGGTGTATCAATATTACGGATTGATCGGTCCTTGTTGACAGAGAGATGAAGTTAGCAGATTAAACTAATAAAATGTCTTTATGTTGTACAATACATTTTAAAAAATGTCTTTATCTTATTTAACCAGCCACCAACCAAAAAAACACATCAATTTCCTGCTCTTTCTGTCACACACAGTAACTTCTGTCAGTTCCTGACAGATGTCAACATTCTTGTCTGAAACCGCTGGTGGAAAACACCTTATGGGGGAAATAAAGCTCAGAAATGTCACTGGCGCACCAATGGGAGATGAAGTTCTGTGCAGCCAAACTTCATTCAGAATCTTTTTTTTAAATCTTCTCATGAAAAGTTTCTAAAGATGTTTCAGGCTGAATCTGGGCAGAAATATTTTCATTTAATGGATTAATGTCGTCAAAAAACGTGGAGTCTGTGTGGAAATATCACAGGAAGGAGTTGGGAAAGGCTTAGAGGGTTAGGATGACATATTACATATAAATACTTATTATTGATTTATCTGTGTGCTCATGTTCAGGTGTCCTACTTTGTTGCTGTCTACATACTGCATCTACAAATGTCCAGACTGGGAATTACAACCTGTACAAATGCTGTTCATGTACTCTTTGATATTTTTGTGTCTATCGTCTGTTATCATTTTTCCCCTACCACCTCAGCAGTTCTCACACTGTGCTGCTTTGATGGCCTGATGAAGTGTGAAATACTAATAACACAAGACAGGTAAAGAAGAAGAATCAGAATTAGATACAGTACATATTATCTGGCCCTGTAGCAATCTGAATACTTGAACATGTTATGTGACTGAACACATTCATGTATTCACAGTATATTTGTCTCAGCTGCATAACTTATCAGTCTTGACACCTTGAAGAAGTTACCCATGTCTGACGTTTGCTCTTGCTTTTACATTCCATTTCAAAAACAGCAAGACTCTCTATTATTCAGTAAGTCTGCAAATCTCTGTTTATGAATATCTGCCAGCATCAAATGAAAAAATAAATGAGTCAAGCAATGACAGCAGAAAACTTAAATGATTAAAATCATCCCTTTGATGTTTAACTGGAAACGTTTACTTTGGACATTTAGGCGATCAAAAGCAGCATCTGTGTGATGGTCTTACAGTATGAAAAGATAAACCTCAACTGGAGTCATTATAGGGTCTCATTAACATAGATGTTTTAAGGGTTCACACAGTATAAAGGGAAATGTTTATATTAAAGCTTCATACAGCATAAAGGTAAATGTTTATTTTCAAAGCCCCATAGGATAATGGTAGATGTCCATGTGATTATAAAGCAGGTCTAGGTCCTACAGTATATCAATACAGTGAAAGTATCAAAGCCTCAGTCCACAGAGAAATGCACACAACCTGTATTTAGAAGCAGAACATTAAAACCCTTCTGTCAGGACTTCTTTTAACAACAAACTAATCACCATGCCCCGCCCACCTGGATCCACCATACACCACTTGCGGGATTTTTTTCTTTTTTTTTTTTTTTACTGGATTACTCAGAAAACAGCTCTAGTAATAGCAGGTTAGTAGCAGCCAATCAGAGGAGAGCTTCTCTTCTGATTAGCTGATACCAACCTGTTATTAGAGAGAAGCCTGAGAGAGAGATGTAAAACCATACACACACACACACACACACACACACACATATATATATTTATGATATATTTATAAAGGGAAGGGAAATATACAGTGGCTGAATCCAGATTACACCTGGAATGAGGTGCAACAAAAGCAACAAAATACCTGAAAATGTTTCCGTTTCAATTTTAGCTGATGAAGTGAATCAGTCTCTGGTAGGCTATATAGCACAGGATCACACCTTTATAGTTCTGCTTTTTGGCAAAGTTTTTAACCACACTCACTCAAGTGCCTTCCACTGTCTCCAACATCTCTCTGGTGAGACTCTTGCTGCCAGTGTGACTGATATTCAAATGGTCCTGCTGGCTTGTGACTGGCTCAGTCCGGGGGAGCCAGGAGGACGTGTGACAGACATGTTTCTCCTCACAAACTATCAGCTGAATAATTACCGCTAACCTGCTTCTCCACAGGGCTTTGCTGCTACTGTATAAACTGCCCCCACTGTCTCACACTAATGAAAAATCACGGCCGTGATAGCGGTGTCGCAGCGGCAGGCTCGGGGTCACCGGGGACCTGGCTGGATGAATTTGGGTCAGTAACCGTCTAGAGAGGAAGAGCAAGGCCTCTCAGTTCAAACTGTTAATCAGCGACTCTCACAGCTGAAACCGCCTGACTCTGTCATAAGAAGATCCGTTTCACCACGACTGAAACCCACCGCTCTGCTGCACCATTTAATAATATGTCATCGTGCTCATGGTCTGCTCTCCTCCCTGTGTGTCATGTTCTATACAGACAAGCAGTCAACGCCTCCGTCTCCTCCACTGTCACAGAACAAATGAGCTCATGCAGGAACTTTACTTTAGTGTTGTCTCTGTTGTTCCGTGTGTTGTATTACACCGTGTTTCTCCAGGTAACTACACATGCATGCACGCACACAGGTCCCTAAGTTGAGGCAATATGCTTCATATTGTTTACATTGTCTATTTACAGCACTGCTAGATAGTGTCCATAGACTGTAAAAAGAATGGACGTAGCGTCCGTGACGTCACCCATTGGTTTGGGGGAGTCTGTTTTGTGCCGCTACTACGGGGGTTTGAGCCGCGCCATGTTGGATTCTACTTGCCATATTTGGAGCGGTGCGGCCGTTGGCCGGCCGAAAGCCCGCCCACTGGCCTCGTAGCAGCGGTCTCCAGACCTGTCACTCAACGGTTCTGCGCCCTAATTGGCCAGAACTTTAAACCTAATAACAGTAAAACGGTAGAGTTTAAAAAAAATTCACCCCCCTCAGAGTGTGTGCGGGGGTAGAAACTATCGGTTGAGACCAAAAAAATGAAATGTACCAGGCTGTAAATATGTTTTTTAAAGCTGTAAAATCGGCTATTTTAACATGGGGCTCAATTGGAGTTGCTCCCTTCTGGAGCCAGCCCCCAGCGACAGCCGAGGGGATTGCAGCTTTTTGAACGCGGAAGTGAGCTTCACTTCTCAGACCGACAACTGCCCCCTTGATAGTGTCCAGCTGCCCACTCCCCCATTGGTAGTTACCATGGCAACCAAGGTCGAACACAGTCCCTCCGCAATGGGACGAAAGTCACAGAGCAGGACCTCTCAGAGTCATTTCACACACACACAAACACACATCTTTACTGAGAAAGAAAAAAAATGGTTGATCCACATGCTTTGCTTTTGTATTTGTGTTTTTGTCTAAACATTTCCGTACATATGGTTGCATTTGTTTTGTTGCGCTTGTATGATGTTGTTACTTTGGTATAGATTTTGTATGTGTTGGGTTTTTTTTTGTATTTGTATTTGTGTTGTTCTGTTTTGTATTGTGTTATTCATAGCCTTAATTTATTGGCACTTTTGTATGTGCTCCTTTTGCAGTTATGTTGTTTTGTGTTTGTTTTGGAACTTTTGCATTTGTTGTATTTTTGCATATATGTTATTTTTGTATTTGTGTTATTTATTATTTCAGATTGAATGTGTCGAATACTTTATCAGATCTCGTGGTTTAAGTCATACGTGGTCATCTTGTCTTCTTCTCTTCTTCACTTCTTCACATTGAATTTTAATTTGACAGCAGCTTCTATTGAAAATCTTCTTCAGAAAGTTGGAGGCCTCGTAGCTCTTCTTCAACTGTGGAAAATCCATCAAAGGCTAATTTACAGAGTTAATGTGCTGATATGCTCTGGCTGTTATCTGTTGTACATAGCATCTTCTGATGTTCTCAAAGACAAATTTCACACCAAAGTAGATAAGCTAACAAGATTCTTCCTTTGTTGTTGTTTCACTCGCGGCCACGGCTCTTCAATCCCCACCCGAGGAGCCGGGGAGCTGGCAGTCTGTCGCTCCCCTTTTCTGCACATTTCATGTTTTTATCTTTTAGGTGCGACACAGTTTCGTCCCAAATTTTTATTTATTTATTTATTTTTTTGTATGTACACACATCCCCCACAGGCTTGAAAAGTGGTTGCAGACTTCTGTAGTTAGGCTTGTCCTTATAGTGTAGAATGGAGACTGTATTCGGCTCAGATTCGTGTTGGTGACAAGCTTTCACTGTGTTAGGGAGAAAAAAAAAAACTCAACAAAGAGCACAATCCACTTTCTGAAGTCAATCCAGGCTCAGTCTCTTCCATAAAATCCCACCACAGCTTGTCAGACATGATTTGTTCATTTTCCCACCAGTGAAGTTCATTGATACATGTTAATTGGTCTGAACACACACTCGGAAGAAAACTTTATTGAAACTTTAATTTCACTTCTGTCTGTTACAGTACTGCTTCTGTAAACTCATTTGTGTTTCTACCTTGGTTTCTTCCCGTTGCCCTTTGGCTCGTCTCCATTTGTGCTCAGTGTTCCTGCATGTGCGCACACAGCATGCAAAATACGGGGGTGGGGTCCCAAAAAATTTTCTTTTTTCTTTTTTTTTTGCCGCGGTCTGGCCGAGATTTAATGCTTGTGAGTCTGGCCACCTGGGGTCCAGGACAGGACTGGACCGGGCTGGGTCTTTGAGAACTCCGGCACGAACAAAGCAACTTAAAAACTGTGTAACAGGCAATCGTCGGCTATGAGTGTTTTTTTACATTCACAAGAATTTGCAGAAAATAGAAAAAGACCCAGCTTCTAATTGAGACCGGCTTTTATTTGCAAACTTCAAAATAAACTGACGCCCTTGCGTAGGCTACTGCATATTGAGAAAATTTAGATCCTGGGTCCAGTTACCTGCAAAACCAGAGTTACCAGAGAAAGTAAATCTAAGCATCAGACAGGCAACTTAAAAATAATATTTACCTTATGAATTATTGATATTTATTCATCTGCATAAAATATACACATATCTGCCATACCTGTTAACACAACAGTCCCTCAGACACATGTCGTGTCTGAGGTCCTTAACCCTTCTTTTGATATTTTTAACCATCTGTTATTGGTTTTAACAAGGGCACATACCTGTAACATTCACAGTGCCTGTGCATAATACAACCCTCCAATGATTTTCAACCAGATAAGAATAAATGTGAGTTTCTAGAAACAGCAGCCAAAGGTTTGATGTAAGATTAATATATACAGTTTTAATTGTCTTGCTATTCAAAGTAATGAGAACTCTACTTTATCACGTTATGTTATTATTATCCAAATTAAACTTGGATCTGTGGAAAGATGTAGGCGGTAATATATAAATTCAGAAAAAGTTTTCTTCATATTGTTTGAATAATTTTGCTAAGAACTGTACTCGAACAGAAAAAAAACACGAAAGTCAGTCTTTGAGATTGACAGACACAGTGAGAGATAAGTCAGAGAAGTAATTGGGGATCCTGGGGTAGAAGACGAGAAAAGACAGCTGTTCAATTGTTAAAAAGTGAGATGATACAGTATAAACAGCTGGATGTTAAAGGAGGAAAATAAAAAAATCAGGATGCGCTTTTTGTTTTATTCATTCGTTAACCCTGCTGCTAATCCTTTTAGAGTCATAAAAAGAATGTCACAAGTCGGACATGTATGTAGACACCAACAACCAGCTCTCCAGATCTTTAGCTTGAAGACATTTTGACTACATTTTAATTGACAGTCCCTAGATCACGTCAGGTAGGTTAATCTTCCTCTGTTAAAGCTGAGCAGGACTTCTGTTCTGGAGAGGTTAGCAGTCACCTGAACCCTGTCCTTGAACGCTCAATAGCCAGATATGTTGTTTTTTTGTATGTTCTGTCTTTGTAGGAGCCGCATTTAAGTTTCCTTAATTTATTTACATTCTTTGTTTGATTTTGTGTTTGTTCATTAACCTGGATTTTTTGTGTGAGCTCCTCCCTCCTCAGGTGGTGAGGGCAGGACCTACCGAGGTTTCAAATGGGCTGGGGGATGGCACAATCATTGGCAAAACTGTCATTGACCGCAGCCAGGCGCAGCATTGTTGATACATTGTTGATTCATAATTAATTACTTTTTGTTTACTATAATAAAACAGTCAACTTCTAAAGGCTACTCACTCTCCTGACCTTTTGTTTTTGCGTGCGCTCCTGCGCGTCAAGCACTTTGTCCTTTTTTAGTAGCGGCCACAGAAAAATAGGAAAAATAAAGGAAGGAAGGAAATAAGTTCTTTTTTTTGCCGCTACAGTCTTTGTTTTAACATATTCATGTTCAGCATTGGCTTCCAACGTCTAACATGTCAGTGTCTTTGAACACACCATCACTGTGAATCAAACACTTCCACAAGTAAAATAATAACACCATACAAACCACCCCCCTGCTGGTGTGATCTTTAAACCGTCAGCTGCTCTCCTCACTTTTCTGTTTATGCTCCACTGTCAGGGAGCGTTTCAGAGGAGGAAGGATCCAACACGTAATTTGCATTGAGAGTTTCACAAAGTGCTCTGCGCTAAATGATGACAAGAAAGGCAGGTGTGGGAGGAAGCATCACGCGCAGAAGTTCAAATGGGTTTTGGCAAGGACGCGCCGATCATTTCATCTGTCACAACCGTTTTGTTTAGTCATTTAGTTTGGGAGCTGAAGACAAACACTGTGCATCCAGTCAAACACTCGAGTTACACAACACACAAGTTATGCACTCGTGCCACCAGAGCCCAAACACAGCTTCATATATCTACATCCACACATCATGACTTCTTAATTATTTAAACAAACGTCCTTGTTGGAAGGAGAAGGCTGCTTGTTTGCTTTCTTACCCAGAGTCAATATATATTTAATTTCTGAGCCTCCACTAAAGAAAATATCTGGGTCATGTTTGGCCTCACTAGGAAGAAATTTGTTGACATGAGAACCATGAGAACCATAAGAAAACATTTTTTTTGTTTCCCATACACAAATGACACTGGATAATCTTATTAACAATCAACTTAATAATTTATATTCACTCATATTGTAAGTGTGTTTTTCAGTGGCATGGCGTGGTTTTGAGAAGGCCAAGGTACAAGACCTCTAACCATACGCACACACACACAACACTTGCGTTTACTGATACACAAGTGCTTTCTCTAACACACATCTCACACAGTCATACAACATACTAATCTATAAAAGAAGCATTCATTCACAAACTCAACTCAATGGAGACAATTCAGAGATGTTTCAAGTTTTATGTTCCCATCATAAAGTTTCAGTCGACTATATGACTCACAAACCCTGTTGTACAAGTTTAGGCCTCTAATTGTAGTACCGTAAACAATCGCATTTATTCGGGAAACTATTAAATTATTGTTGTCTTTTTAATTAAATGACAAAAGACAGGAAAGCTTTGCTCCCCTTGGCCTCTGGGAGAAAATGCCACTGGTGTTTATATATTGATACTTAAAGCAGAAGTAAGTGATATATTTGTGTTAATATAAGTCTTAAATAGTTATATCTTCCGACAGCAATCACTTACATAGAGTGTTTGGTCTGAAACACGGGTCTGTCAGTCACTCTGCTCTGCTCTGAGCCGAGGAGAAAACATTTATCGTATCCTACAGTTTTTATCCAATGAGGAGAGAGAACGGCATGAAGGGCTGTGTGTGCAGCCAAGGGACGCCGTGAATGTGGCGACGTAGGGACGAGGACTGTTATGGTGCGTTCAAGGAAACTCGTATTTTTCCGACCGTGAAGTCGTACCAGTTCGATCTGGTACGAGTTCACCGGTCGGAAGTTATGAGTGGCCGTTATAGTGACTTTCACCGGTAAAACAGGTCGGAAAAACACGAGTGGGTTGCCTGGAACGCTACAAAGTCGTAAGTTGTGACTTGAAGCTGTAATTTACGATTTCAAAAGCCTGCCTGGAACAAATGACCGGACCACTTACTTCTGCTTTAATATAAAATATAGATTTGTACATTTAAAATAAAACATAAAAACACATAAACATGTTTTATTTATAACATTTCATCATCATTTAATGGAAGTACCTATGGTTATATAACATAAACATATAATATGTGTGATATTACCATATTAGCATATCAGAGCATTTACTCCAGTGTATGAAATGACCAAAGTCAACATAAAAATATGGTCATTTTTTTGAAAAGTGTTGTGTCCCAGTCTTTTTCCATCTTCTTTTTCTTTCCTTCAGCACCTTCATGTTACATTGTCCCGTCTTCTCTGTTGTCCTCGTCTCTCTTCCTCCTCCCTTTTCTGTCTCCACATCGACGCTTCGTCTCTCATCAGACGTCCCTGTGCACCACAGCTCCTGTCTCAGCTGAAAGATGAGGGACGCGGCACCGTACATCATCTCAGCAGGGTTCACATGAGGTGTTTGTAACATTATGTTTTGTGCATTTCAATGCCACATGACACAGCAACTTTGCTGATCTTTTATCACCTTTAAGCCAAAAAAAAAAAAAAAAAGTTAAATCAAAAAAATTAAATATGAACGTGTAAACAGCAGCATCCAAAGAAAAGATAATTCAATTAAATTGATTAATTTGAAATACTCTAACAGATGTGCACAGCTTTTATAATTAGGGATTTTAACTGATAAGATTTAAACTAATGAGACTCCAAAGTTTACATGATGCTAATCTGTTTATTGTCCAAATGAGACCAATTAAAACCAGGATTTGACTGTCTGTCTCTTTGTGGCAGACTGTGTAAGCGTAGAGATACAATCAAAGCAGCAAAACACTTGTTAAACTCAACAAAACTTCCCTAGAAAATCAGTAATGATCCATGGCCAGTGCACACCCACAGATACACAGAAGACTTAGAATGAATTTAAATCCAGAACCAGTCCTCCTCAGTGTCATTACCATGACTTATAGCCATGTTTACATCTGCTTGGCAATCGAATTATCTAAATATCAATAAAAATATAAATGTGAATCATGCCGGTTAAAGTGTGTTTCCATCTGAGACCTTTACTGTAAATTGAATAAAAAGCTGTGTATAATTACGTCATGTGCTGTTTTGCGCTCATATTGCTGTGGAACTGTTTTCTTGTAATTTAAGGTGTTTCCATTCATTTTTGTACTAAATCGCAAAATAGAAGGACATCCATCCCTCATCTTCATATTATCAGAGGTCAGGCTGCGCACAGGCAAAGTGTGACGAGCTGCTGAAATCGTTGCCTGGAAACAACTGAGCCATAAGCACGCCAGCCAATATAAATAAATATTGTTATACTAGTTATAAGTTATACTAGGGCTAGGCTATACTGTAGGTTGGTGCTTATAATGCAACAAGCCTGTCATCAGAATACAGTGGCATGTAAACACCGTTTTCATGCAGATGCACCACGTGTTAAATACAGACACCGGAGGGACCTGTCACCTTTGGTTTGTGATCGGCAGCGCTTAAAAAAAACGTTCTGGGAGATTGTGACACTTCACATGAAGCCAGTCTGTCGCCTGAACACCTGTATACTTCTTTGTTTTGGCTACTCCCACTGTGTCTTTGAACAGCTGGGAATATGTAGCAGCATTTTTAGCATTTGTCGCAATAACTTGTATTAATCAAGAGAAAATCTGATGAGATCGACTATTATTAATATTTTATCAATACTCATCATATTTAATTTTACTGTTTCCGTAAGGAATTTGTAATTTGATATTGCTTAATGTGAATAAAAACGTGTGGATGGAAAGATGGTTAATGACTGATAATAATATGGAATCAATTTCAAATGGTATTACCCAAAGAGTTTTTATATAGGAGAAGAAGATGAAGAGGAAACTTGTGGCTAAAGTAATTTCCTTAAAAAAAGAGGCCCAATAATTTCTTTAAACATCTGGACTCACAGGTGTTATTTATTTGTGAAAGATGACGAAAAAAGCAGAGAGAGAGAGTCTTTAACATGCAGCTGCAGGTGCTCCCTGTCAGCCTGAGTGAGCGGCCCCACCCTCCAATTAAATAAACCTGCAAGTTTGGAGGAAGTGCAAGGAGATAAAAGTGAACCTGTGCTGAACTTGGGAATTTATACTCTACTGTATCTGCTGAAAACACAGGCCAGAACCAATGCATAATGTGAAAAAAGATGTGGCCATTACATTTATTCTCGGTGCAAATGTTAAAACAGAAATAAAAACAAATAATCATAATAAATCTGTTGGTTATAGCCTGGTGTGTTGGCTTCATATAACATGCATATTGTTAAGATCATTTTTGTGAAGAAGATACTCTGTTCACCTTCCTGCTTCAGCCGCCACCTCGATCAGCTCCACTCCCTGAATTATAAACTGGCATTAATTGACAATGAATGTGTAATGCAGCCATATGTTCTACATTACAATGGAAGCATTAAGACAGACCATGAATAATGAAGTACTGTGTTAGTGATTCTAGCAGCCTATATCATGTGTTGACTTGCAACTTCTTCAGATCATCCTCCTCTTTTCTGTTTCACCCAGATTTCAGACTGACTGAAAATTATTACACAAAATGAAATGGCTGGTGCTGTTTGCATCAATGTTGCCATAACAATGACAAGGGCAAGTGCTGTGCAATTTAGCTTGTGGGTGAAGGTGAAAATGTGTGTCGAGAGTGTTTTTATTCAGCAGGTGGGTCAGAGGTTCAAAAGACAAACTCACAAAGACGATTTTGCTTGCAGCGTTACATGTAGGAAAACAACGTGTGGGTGTTGATTGGCAAACAACAACTTCAATTTAATTAAATCTATTTTATTTCCTCTGTATTTGGTTTTATGTAAAGCGTCTTCGAGAGCTATAAAAGCGCTGTATAAATAAAATGTATTATTCTTTTTATTTTTTTTTAACATCAAGGAGCACTAAACTGAAGTCTGTGCTGTCCCTGTCATATCTATTGGACAGATTATTAGCGGTTATAGAATAATCCCTAATCATTTCTATGCTGATGACATCCTGCTGACTGCTGCTGCCCTTTTGCTGCCCTTGATAAGGAGGACAAATTTCTTGCTTTATAAAAGCCATTAACACTTTCAACTTTTGCACATTTTCATGGTGTAAATAACTTTTAATTTCTAGAATGATATAAATTAGATTGAACCCCCACCCACCCCATTTGATAACATTTTTTCTGTTACATCTTGTGTAATGGAAAGTAGTTAATAGTTGTACATTGTTATGTTGCCCCTTGATGGAATAATAGTGAAAATAAATTATTTGTCTTTTTGTTGATGGCCCCCGAGGATCCATGGAGTCCCCAGACCTCACTTTGAGAACCACAGGTTTATAATTAAGCAATATATCACGACAGGCCGTGGTATATGCTCATTATACCACGGCTAAGGGGCGTTGTTCGGCCCGACGCGAAGCGGAGGGACGACAACCCCCTTAGAGTGGTATAATGAGCATATACCACGGACTGGAGTGATATATTGTTTTTATAAAACGGTTACCAATAAAGGCAATATGAAAGAGGGATACGCAATCAATTTCATGTAGTTTTATTCAACCAGAAATACATATTATCCAATAAAATAGCCTCACTGTGAAAACAATAGTCCCACCTCTCCAGACGTTAGCTCTGCATCTCGTCTTTTCCTCCGCTTTTTTTCAGATGAAAGTCACTGCTCAATCCCCTCTACCATTGTTAACCCTCCCCAGAGGTGAAAGTTCACCTTAAACATGTGGATTCAACTACTTTAGTCAGTTTTTTAACATCGTAAAAACATCAGCTGTCTTGGGCTACGGACTGCAACAGTCCGTTGTCATGGATACATGACAACAACTTCCATTCATACCAGTCATACGTGCCTGACGCGGAGTGATAGCTTACGCTGTGATAAGGCTTTAGAATAGTAGCGTGGTATATGCTCAATATACCACGGTTAACAACCAATCAGATCGCCGGATTTCACCTTTCCGTTTTATAATATTGGGATAACCTCATTACCCTGGGCTCTTAATTATGCCACAAGACAGCACATTTATCTATTTATCTTTTTCTATGTATCTGGATTTCCTTTAATTTGGATTTTATTTTATCTAAATTAGTTTTAAAGTTAAAGAGTGTTTGAGCAGGAATGTACTCTCCTCATGAATTGGTCTTTGGTCAAAAAAAAGATTGTCTTTAATTGTACTTTGTAATGAAAATCTCCTTTGCTGAGCTATTTTAATGGAAAACAGTGAGCAGTTTAGACCCAGCTGCACTGTTCAGGATTCAGTCTGTTTTGTTGTTTGTTGTTTTGTCCATGATCATAGCACAGACAGTGGATTATCGATTTAACAATTTTAATACATTAACTGAGAGAATAAAACTGCTGGTTGTTCATGCTATGCGGAACGCAATGGCTTATTGTTTAATAGGAACCAAATGTTATTTGATTTTTGAAAACAATCCTTGCTGTCTTAAATGTCAGAGTCAACACAGCAGAAAGGATGAGAACAATAAGTAGCAGCAGAGTAACACTGACTGAAAGAAAGCAGTCAACTTAAATTTTTTGACGTAATTAATTCACTCAAAAATATTTTAATTATGCTTCATTTTAGTGAGTCCCCTTTTTAACTGTTTAATTCTTCTCTTGATTTCATGTCTACAATAGTGTACCAGGGCCAGTGAAGGTTAAAAAGTGACCTGGAAGAGAAGGACTATACGTTGTCAAGTTTGTCAAATTTACGAGAAATGGATTGATCAGATGTTTCTGACATCAAAGTCACAAATATGTGAGAGAAAAAAACTCACCATTTACTTCTTTACACACTATGGACCAAATACAGGGCTGTAGCCTTAAAGGTACATTATGTAGGAATTACTCCCATCTAGCGTTGCGGTTGTATATCGCAAGCAACTCAATCGTATTTTTCATGCTGCATTCACATGAAATTGGGCAGACGGCAGACGGACGACAGCCGGTGCACGTAATGGCATAAACAAGCCTCTATGTAAACAAGTGGTCCGTCAGCATGAGGCAAAACAATACACGTGACAATGTGTTGTCATGGCGATGTATTGTTTACCTGACCCACGTTTTACCGGCTTTCTCTCGACTTCTGTGACTAAAATGACATCTGGTTTTCTACCGACGGCCGTCTGCCCGACTGCACATGAATGCAGCATCAGTGTAACGCTCCTTTGCTCCTCACTGCATCGCGGTGACTTTTCCTCGACCTGAGCCGACAGCTCCAGTGTCTCCGCTGAGTTTCCGTGTAATTCCTACCATCACGCTGCCACTGAACGTAAAAACATGGCGACACGACATGGCAGCCAGCACAGAGCGGCCCACTCAATGTATATATGAATGATATGAACGGCAAATTCAGAGCTTACCGGAACACTTCAGTTTGTTGATGGGGGTGATTACTGATTAATGAAAAACATACTTTTGAACGAAAAAATAAATTTTCGTGAATAGATAACAGGAGAAGTTACACAATAACCCTTTAATGTCAATTTCATGATGATTTACTTGTGAGTATTGATGATAGTATATATATAGCCAGCCTAAGCATTAACTGTTAAGATGTAAAACATGTAGAGAAACACACATTTCAGGACCGCTGACTGACGATTATGTGTCGAGCATTGGGGGTTGCGTCGGCACGGTCAGGCTTTTGAAGGGGGTGTGCAGCCCAAAACGTTTGGGAACCACTGGCCTAGAGCTTCCCGCATTGTTTTGACTCAGTTCAATAGAAAAAAAGAAGTTACAGAAATTCAGAACATTTTCTTCTTTCCAGCTGCTAATGCTAATGTTTTCTATCTAATAGCAAGCTATATGTATCTTGAATCAGTTGCACCTTTTTAAGTTGCCTCTATGTAAGAACAGCAAAACTACACGGGAATTCAAAGTTCATAGCAGTTTATACATTTTATTAAAAACAAGTCAGTGCATGTCTGTTGTAATGGAACTTATAATGAATGTGTTGCATGTTTTCACGAGGCTCATTAATGTTTCTGATTTCTCAGACAATATTGGCCTGTATTCTTTACACTTACACTAGGCATGTTAAAAAAGAACCAATGCTTTTACAGCACAAACAGAATGAAAGGGATGGCACATCTTTCTGCTGTGAAAAGAGCTATTCTGACATTTCTGTGTGTTTTGTTTTTAATTGGTTGAAAAAGCCTGCTGCAGGCTGCTTTCTGACTCTTGTGCTATGGTGCATTCATGAGCTGTGGGAACCCACAACAGACACCTATTGAATGGAAGAGCCTGACTAAATCCACATTTAGAGGAAAGAGGGATTTTTAGTTATTAAAAACCTGCAGAGTGAGACAAATAGACACGGAAGGAACATATGTTGAATACAATAGATGTTTTTTTAGACAGTTCAGCCTGGCACATATAAGTGATCACAGATAAATACACAAAAGCGTCTGATGGATAATCCCAAAAACATATTAAGTCATTTTGAATGAGCTCAGTTAAGACATAATTTCAAGCGCTATTAGGGCATGTGGAGAGGATCAAAAGCTAGTCCCAACTTCTGCAAATCCACCACTGAGTGCAGTGAAGGTGCATGTAAATGTATTCTGAGTCAGCGCACAGGGAATTATCTATTAATTTGATATTAGTAAGTGAATTCTGTCACACAGGTGGTGAAAATGGGACCTGAGCATTTGTCTCTAATCACTGCATCACTTTGACGGAGTGCCTAATGGAAGGCGTTGTCAGACCAAACGGCAGAAGGTGCATTCTGTGATAAAACAGGGTAATTCCACTTCACAATAATCACAGGGGTCCTATCAAGTCGATAACTGCATTTACAGCAAATGTCTCTCAGCGCAGGCCAGGCAATTTTCTCTCCTGCAATCGCCGGAAACCCATTTTACTCGGATGGGGGTAGGGCAGTAGGGGGGTAACGGGTGGGTGCTGAAAGTGAAATTTCCCAGGAGGGCTGGGACATATTGTGAAAACCACTCGTATTGGAATGTATTCAATGGATTGTCCCTCACTGGAGGGTGAATTTGGGAACAATGTTGTGGGCACTCACAGGAACAAATGAGCTGCAGTGTTGAGAGGAGGCAGCGATGTCAGCTCTGTGTTATTCTCTGAAACAATGTATTGGACAGAGGCTGCTGATAGTGTTAGTTCAGAACATTGTTATTTGGCTTATTGTTGAACTGCACAGTGATGAAATGGTTCATCCAAGACATATTTGTTTAAGCTTTAGTGGTCCACAACTTCTTTAACAGTGAGGCTACAGGGAATCTGCACATTGAAAAACTGCAGTAGTGGCTCAAATTGAGCACATACTGTACATAAATTAAAGATGTAAGGCCCTTCATCTTGAAAGTTGTACCTTTGGCTGTTCAACCAAGTATTTGAATGTACTGTAAGTATAATGGGGTCTCAGACATGACGCGATCTGTGACCAGGCCAGCACACTGTTCAGGGGAGAGCAAACATACTGTAGATGGAGTGTCCAAATCTCTAGCTTGAAGTTGAAAGCTCCTGCTGTCTTCAGTCTGTAGCTGCCAGCAGCAAAGATAGGCTTTCCAGTGCTAAGAAAGATGCAGTCGCACTAGCCTGCTAGAAAGGAAGTGTGCAGCAAAGATAAAGCTATGGAAGGATGCCTTGTTGGTATTGGCCACATTGATATTTGGTGCTTAGCACAACAACAAACCATTAGCCACTGGAAATAATGGGGTTCAGAGTCTCTTGTCTGAAAGCTGCATAATCCTCTGACTCTTTCACTGTTGTTTGATGAATCTTGAGATGAGTTGAGCCACAAATAATCCAGCAGTTGGGAGTGTTTGGAATGACGAGTAAAAAAAAAAGCTGCATTTGAAGAAGGTTGAGATACAGTATTAAAAGGAGAAAAGGTGTTTGCGCTCTTGCTCACTGTCCAAAAAATTCTCTTTCCAGGTGCATAGGCCAACAAACATTTAAGACAACAGGACCTTTGAGATACAGTATTGACATTGTATTGACATTCACACAGCAACTGAAGGATTCAACCACTGAATTGAGAAACATGAAATTTATGTTTTTCTGTTCAACAAACACATCCTTATGGTCCATCCAAGCCTAGAACGATTACTAGAAATATACTCCAGTGGACAGCAAATTCAAAACCACACCACTGTCAGTAGTAAAAAAAAAAAAATCATTATGGTCACTTTCAACAATTTAACAAAAAATAGAAAAACTTTGAGCCAATCAAATGCATCTGAATTTCACTCTTTAAAGGGGACATACAGTATTATGGAATTATTATGGACTTTAAGTCTTTAAGATGCCTGGGAACTATTTTAACCCTTACATACTGTTCGGGTCAATTTTGACCCGTTTTGACATTTGACAGCATAAAAAATACCCTAAACATCATTCTTTTAGGCTGAAATTTTATGACTTTTCCTAAAGTGACCCAAAATACACAAAAAGGAAAATATTTTTAAATTGTATACTTTTGAAGAGGTGCTACAAATTTTTAAACACTGAGGCTGTTTCGGGTCAAATTTGACCCGTATCTGTTTAGATGGATTTTAGATCCACCAGTGTGGGTCAAATCAAGGAAAATTGTGGTTTTAGGGAATCTTGAAATTGTGGAACTGTACAGGCCATGTTTTTGTGTATGATTTATGGGACAGTGGTGACAGAAACAGAGTTCAAGGGGGACTTTGTCACGAGAACTGCCTGTGTTCCCACCACATTTGCCCAGGTTCCCACAGAGACAGACACCTGCTGGTCTTTGAGGGGGCATGGGGGGACCTCGAAACAGTGAAATAGTAAAACAGCATAGTAGTGATCATACAGTATGGTGCACAAATGGAACAGAGGTCATCTGAGGTCAAGGGGTGCCTTGACACAGACACAAGATCTGCACCTGCAAGCACCTGCACCTGCAACGTAATAAAATAATCTATAAAGTAACAAATTTGAATCAATTTGCGTTGGGAGGGTGGTGGTGGGGGGTCATGACATAGAGGTTCCTGAGCTGCCATTTCAGTGACTGACATCATGGCAGCGAGACTTGGTACAACAGGCCCTTTATCTGATCTTCCAAAAGGAGGAGGTTGATAGTGATTTGGTGGAGGATGTGTCAGAGCAGGAAGACAACGCCAAAGAAAACCATATTATATATAAAGCAGGGAGAGTGCATTTTTTTTTATAATAAGCATTTTATTATTTAATGTTTTTGTGTTCTAAGTGGTAAATGTTGAATTAATATTGATCATTATGATATCTTATGATATAGCATTTAGCATTAACATATAGCACCAAATGGTTGCAATGGTTAAACATGTTCATATTATGAATTCCAACAGTTCCACAATGTTCGTGCTATTTTAAAATTCAATGAAATATATTTAAATCATTGTGGCTTTTATGTGTTTATGTCTTATGTAGAACAGGATGTAATACTGTGTAATAGTAGAAGTTTTTCTCCAAAAACGAGTGTTGTAAAACTTAAAAAATGCACTCTCCCTGCTCTCTGAAATTTTTTTTAACACTTAATCATACATTAATTTGTGTGTCATAGGCTATTTAAACATTCTAAATAGATCTGTAGTTTAAAATTCAATATAGACACTTACTATGAGGGAATTCATGGTCCGGGTCAAAATTGACCCGAACCATACTGTGAAGGTATCAAATTTGAACAGTATGTAAGGGTTAATTTGTGGAAAGGGGGCATAATATGTCTCCTTCAATAATGACCAAACATCTGTGCGCCAAGTGATACTATCCCCACTGCACTGACCTGGACCTGCTCTACCAAAGGCTGAATATATTTCGCTGATGGATTAAAGCAGAAGTAAGCAGAATGTTTGTGTTAATAAGTCTTAAATAGTTATATCTTCCGACAGCAATCACTTATACAGAGTGTTTGGTCTGAAACACGGGTCTGTCAGTCACTCTGCTCTGCTGTAAGCCGAGGAGAAAACTTTCCTTGTATCCTACAACCTTTATCCAATGAGGAGAGAGAACGGCATAAAGGGGCGGTCCTCTCTGTGTGTGCAGCCAAGGGATGCGCGTGAATGTGGTGACGTAGGGACGAGGGCAGGGACTGCTAACTCCATTGGCAGACAAGAAGTTAGCCAAAACCACCGGATCACTTACTTCTGCTTTAACATGTCACATTCAACATTGGTGGTTAAAATGATTTTAAAATGATTTCAACTCAGGGCTGTATTGTCCTAACATTTTAGGTCTAAAAGAAGGAATCTGATTTGTCCTAACATTTTAGGTCTAAAAGAAGGAATCTGAAGATCAGTTCAGTTTAATTGCTCCTGTGAGGTCTGTGCTCTTTTTTACAAAGGCTGGATGCTCACATCATTATAATAACTTTAGCAGTGGAACAAGGGAAATAAAGTTAGAAAAGATCAGAAACCATTGATTCACTGCACGCTTCAGGCAAAATAGGACCCACAGACCAGCAGAACGTAGTTGTCTTGGTTTATTGTGAAACGTGCAAAAAAAACAAATGAATAGTGAGGTGGAGAGGGGTTGGACATGGCTAGTTCCTTGCGGGCAAGGAGTGGGGTTCTGGAGTTGTCCCAGGCAAAAAACTCAGTGAAGGCAGGGCTAGGTGCAGCTGCAGGATGGCAGGGAATGGTGCTGGGAACTGGGACCACAGAGTCATTCAGGTGCCTGACTGCACCTGAATGCAACATCAGTGCCTCCGTCCTTCCTCACACTACACAGTGGTGACAGTTTTAACAGGTGCTACCTCTAAAACTTTCTCCCCAAGTCGACAGCTGCGGTGAGTTTATGTGGTTACCTACAGTCACGCTGCCACTGAACATAAAAAATGGCTTTGCAACATGGCAGCCTCGGTTTGGTGCGCCCCCCCCTTATGTATTTGTAACGACTTGTAACAACTCATTCTAAAAAGCCAAATAAGTTACATACTGGGGCTTTACAGAAGGGAGTCACCTGTTGAGTAACGCACATTTCCTCATATTGAAAGCCTTGTCGGAATGGTACCACGTTCGCATGTCGGAATAGCGGTATGTCTAAATGGTGCGATGTCGGAATGACAGCATATAACCGCCACAGCAGATCGTGGTCGCGCGGCTCCTCTCTCATTTTGCATGGCAGGTCTATTTTATTTCCTCTACGTGCAGCTACACGGCCTTCCAACAGGTAAAAACTGCATAGAACTCTTGGGTCCTGGTCGCGTCATGTCCGTTCCCGGTGTAGCAGGTAAAAGACTCCACTCTGACCCGCTTGTGTATCGCGTTGCTGCCGTCCCCTGTGTACTTCCCCTGTAGCAGGGAAATCCTGCACATCTACTTCCTTTGATCCAGACTTTCAGACTTTTACTTGTGATCTGTACCAAATTTACAGGTGCAAAAGTTCCCCTGGAACATGGTATACTGGAGCAGACTGCTGGTAGCAATGCCATAATTATTGTTGCCATGGTGCAACATTGTTCATTCATTTTTCTAGATCATTATGTTGCTTACTACTAGTTTGAGGAGAGCTATGCGAAGCAACTACGACATACGCACACCTGTTTACAAATAAATTAATGTCAAGAAACAGCATAGGTTATGAGGACAGGATGTCAATATGTCATACAAAGTTATTTGGTGCGCTCGCATTAATGCAGTGTGAAAGCCTAACTAACTGGATAAAATGAATATCACACTTTCAGGTGTGAAAAAGCCCTTAGAGAAATGAGAATGTGCCCATTCAGAGGAAACTGCATCTCATACTTGTGATCTTTTATTTGTATAAAAATGGCACAGGTCTGAACTAAGTAGCACAATCAGAAGCCACAACAAGGTCATCTTAGATCTGTTACTGCACACAACAATTTTGTGAAGACAGCAGGAAACTTGACCTATGACATAACTGTTCCAACAACAGCTTATGATTCACAGGTTTCCTGATGTGCCCCCCGCCATCCCTCCATATGGTCTGGTGAACTTGAGGATACTAAAATTGCTTGGTTAGAGTCAGACCACCTTCATGGTTAAGAGAAGGCAACAGAGAGTGATGGCAGGAGACAGGCCACAATGTCCATAGTCTGAATCACAGCTTTGCATGCTCATCCACTCTGACTTCCCTTCATGGAAAGCTGTGAAGCTGTGCAACATGATACTGTTTCTGAGAGAGGACGGTCATTCTCTCAACTACAGAAACTCACTTGTCAGGAAAATGTAAAATTGTAGTAGTGACTGATGTTGTGGGTAACACTTTATTTTAAGGGGTCCTTGTTCCTGTGTATCTACCTAATTAATTACAGTGTAATTACCTATGTAACCGTATGTAATAACATGTACTTACATTGTAATTACATAGTGTATTTTGGTGTACTTACAGGTCCTTGTTACACTTGTAATAAGAAATGCCAAAGTGGCCTCTCTCTTTGCACAAGCATTTCTTATTACAAGTGTAACAAGGACCTGTAAGTACACCAAAATACACTATGTATTTACAATGTAAGTACATGTTATTGCATACGGTTACATAGGTAATTACACTGTAATTAATTAGGTAGATACACAGGAACAAGGACCCCTTAAAATAAAGTGTTACCATGTTGTGTCCTGAGAGAGAGAGAGAGAGAGAGAGAGAGAGAGAGAGAGAGACCAACATGGATGTGGAGCAGGACTCCCACTAATTGGGTCACACATTCAGTGCTGTCATCAGGAAGAGTAACTTCTCACTGGAGATCCTCAAACAAACCAGGGATCTGCAGTTTTTCTCTCTCAGCTCATCTTTTGATGTGACAAATCACGACTTTGACAGGCAGGGTAATTTAAATGATAAGCATTTCTCTCCAGCAAAATTAATTTTGATATGTATCTGGCAGGCATATCGCAGCCAGACAGCTGGCCTGCAGCCCAGGTAGCGCACTCATTATTTTCCAATTAAACTTAACGGTATCTGTCCAAATGGTATAGTATAAGTTGTACTGGCAGGAGCACATCACCGGAGTTCTTTGACTAAGTTTGTGTGCAGATTTCTAACTTTGGAAAAATTCTGTTACAGTAATGATTTTTCGAGACCAACAGATTGGCAGTTTCTGTGCTCTGACCTCTGGTTTGGGTCGAGCAGAGAGAGCTGTGTGAGAGTGGTTCATTTCCAGAGGAGAATTGGGGATTTTTACATTCAGCAGCTGGAAGTGCAGACTTGGATTTTCATCAGCAGTTTCATCGTGGAGTATTTGTGTCATTTGCCTCAAACCTGTTGTGATTTTAATTTGAAGCAGCTACAGATTCTCCACAGAGTTCTGGACTTAACTTTTTTTGCTGTTTGTGAAGTAAATCACCAAGGAGCCATTATTTCTCCATCCTCCAGGCCTGTGTGGAGCGTGTGTGGTGCTGCCACATTTACAGTGCGTTCACACCGGGCGCGAGGTGAATTTTTCGCGTAATAAGATTACATAGGCTACAAAGTCAATGTAAAGATGTGAATGGAAGCAAATTTGTGACGGCGGTGAGAATCGCGCAACGCAAATGAAGCGAACACGCGAAAACACGAACACGCGAATACTTTTACTTAGAAAAATTTGGAGTGAACAGACACCAGGCAACACAAGGCTACTATAGCTGAGGCATGCGATGTGACAAATACATAAATATCCGTTTATCTTCGAGGGGGCAGCCCCCACCCCCCGTGTCAAGTCGGGCAGGAAGTCAAACCACAAGAGAATCCGGTCAATTTTCAAAATGAAACACATTCGGAACGGCGGCCCCTCGGAAGTTCGGATTGACGGACCCTCTGGAATTTTACTATTTTAGTATCATCACGTCGCTCTGACTCCACTCTGTTCCTCACAGCAGCAGACATGAAGCTGCTGGAGCCTCCGCTGTCTCCTCACTGACCTGCTGCTCTACTGGACACTCAACCCTCCGCCTCTGACAGTAATCAAAGTACTTTGCTGGGTGTCCGGTGCGACGCGTCAAAAATGACGACCCGACACAGGTGAACAGACCGGGCCAGATTCGTCTCATGAACCACTCCACATGCACTGTCACTTTAGCTGCCACTTTTAGTTGCCCCACTTCTACTTATTTCCTCCCTCTTTTCACTGTTTCCATATTCCCTTTAGGTTTAGTTGCTACAGCTCAAACAAACTATAGCCTACACACTCACAACAGGAGGCAGTGTGTCAGACAGTAGACTGACAGGCTGCTGTCGCGACAATTCCGGGCAAATTCAACTCAGGGCTGTATTGTCCTAACATTTTAGGTCTAAAAGAAGGAATCTGATTTGTCCTAACATTTTAGGTCTAAAAGAAGGAATCTGAAGATCAGTTCAGTTTAACTGCTCCTGTTTTGCGGTAGTTGTGTCTGTCCCCCATCACCACGGCAGCGATGAGCGGATACAAGTTCCGCTTAGGCTGTTTACATCCCACAAAGCCGCAATTTTTTTCCACAGACAGCGTCAGATGGCTACTCAAACATGCACCCAGAAATGTATTTACTTAAAGCAAGCCAACATGTTTGAAAAACTAGATCTAATTCAAAGTCTCCCGGAGTCTCGCGGAGACCCAAGTTGATGCGCTCGGTGTATTTACGTGCAGTCGGAAGCTCCCGTTTGTGTCATAAACACAGGAATATCAACTCTTGACTTGCTTGAAGTAAACAAACTTCTCGATGCATGTTTGAGTAGCCATCTGACGCTGTCTGCGGAAAAAAATGTTTACTTCAAAAAGTACAGATAACAGTACCATTTGTCCAGAATTTTCACGGTACTCTGGTACCGACCCAATTAGGAACCAGAACAAAAAAATATCGGTCCACGGTATACATCCCTAGTCACAACCCTACTGGACCCACCATCCAAGACTTACAGCTAATTTATTGTGTTTGTGGGATTGAAAAAACATTTTCTTGGTTAGACGGTGCAACTGATGTGTTTTTAATAGTTGTTACACATTAATATAGCTTTACAGCACAGACTAATAAGCCACAGTATATTAGGCTTTGAATACAAGGACATTGCATTAATTGTTTGTAGAAGCAGTTTACTGAGGATTGTACTTGTTTAGTTGTTGATGATAAGAAAAATATAAATATCTTACACTGTCTAACACCCCCATAGAAAATATTAATGAGCTTTTAAGGTGTGTGTAACATTTTGTCATATGTTTTCAGTGAACACACACATTGTATGCAAGCGCACACAAACAGTAACTGCCATGAATAAAATATTAGAGCATCCATCCAGGAGATACAGTAGCTCTATGATATGTAGGATAATCCACTTGCATTTCATGTGCATTGTATTGATTTCTGTATTGTATTGAATAACATTGTTGGGATTGTTATTCACAGGGGCCACTCATGTAAGCAATAGCGTCCGTGAAATGATGCATAAATGTACTATCAAATACAAAAGGAAGCTGAGTTCACATAGACAGACAGACAGAGCACATTGTCCCCGGGGGCGGGGGGAGGTGTTCTCACAGCCCACACATGTAAGTGTGTGACATGAAAAACACACACAAACACACCATATCCTGTGGGAGTATTCATCCTTAGTATACATCCTTATATAATGGCTATATAGATAAAAAAAAAAAAAAAAAAAGCAAACCGTGAGCACCAAGATGACTTTGTGGACATGTTGATACTGTATATTTTTAGTGTTTCTAGAGTAAATATTTGGGAAACAGGAGTCCCTTCTTGTCTCATCTTTGTCTTGGAGTCAATGGGCAGCCGGAGGGGATCTGGCCGTATTCATAGGCTCACAGTTTAAATTCTGTAAGTCTCTCCACTTTTTTGAGCACATTGTGAGAGAGAAGACATCTTTTTCTTGTTTGTTTAGACAAACATTTCTGTAAACACGGAATCGTTTCAAGAAATGTCTGTGTAAACACGGATCGACTGAAAATGACTGTAGTAGACACTAGTTGCGTTTCCATCCACCTTTTTTTATTCGCATTTTCAAAAATTGCGAATAAATAGTTGGATGGAAACGCCAGAAATTCGAAAAAAGGCAGTAAATGCGCATAAAAGTTTATACGCTTGGAGGGGGTGGATTTGTCAGCGTATCGATTAAAGGTAATGCAAGTTTTTGTGATGGAAACAGATTATGCGAATTGAGCCAGAGTTTGTGGGTGAAGTGCGGCTGGACTTCACCCAGTGACGTTCAAACAAATGGAGAACGACCCCCCCGGTCTCCCAGGTCTCGTCTCTGCACCCCGCGACACAAACGCGCTCCGTAACCCATAATCTTTTGTTTATGACGGTTAAGACTACACAAACACACGCCGTAACATAACGTTATCCACCGCTACATTTATTGATTTTTCACCGGCTTCGTATGTAAACAGATGCACATGGGCGAGAGGAGCGTAACCAAAACAGCGGAAAAGCGAGCAGACTTGCACAGTTCCCGACTGTCTTTCTGTGTAAATATCTCATGTTACAACATGAAAACCTGAGGCTTATATTCAAGTGCGGCTTATAGCCTATGTACAGTATTTTCTTTTAAAAATTTAGCTGGTGCGGCTTATACAGGTGCGTCTATAGTCCGGAAAGTACGTAAATTGTCCATGATGTTGAGTGTCAGATGAGTGTCAGCTGTCAGCTGAGTGTCAACTGTTGGATACATTCACGCTCTCTTATGACGTAATCTCACGGTGCACTCCTCCTAATCGCAAAACACTAATGAATGGAAACGGACATAAATTTGCTTTGCTTTTTGCACATTTTCACTAAATCCGCTTTTAAATTCGATACGACTTGGATGGAAACCCAACTACTGTAGTAGGTATCTACTCCAGGCCTGTGTGGAGCTTGTGTGGCACTGTAATGCTGCCACACGATAACACCGGAAACAGAGAAGAAGACGGAAAGCTTCTACCACTGTATTCAAACCAACATTAGTTGGTTAAATGTTGACTGGGAGACGTATCAGTGCAAATATGACGATCCGTTATGATTTAACGGGTGTGTTTCAGCTGCAGTGTCCAAGGGACCCGACAGCATTCAGTTGTTGTTGTTGTTTTTGTTAAGTTACGTCCTTAGACAGTATACGTCTAGTGGTGTGGCTCAGGTTACAGGTTAGAGCGATGATTTACCCACTCTGGACGAAACACCAAAACCATAAAAAACATATCCCTATTCACTGAAACCCGTATCAGTGTGGACGGGGTCTCAGATAACTTCACACCGTGTCCTAACGGGATGCGACGCAAGCGAGCGTCTGACAATCGCGCCACATCTGACGCTCTCTGTCCACACTGAATCCTTGCGTCTGTTGTCATGGAAGCACATCAGCTGTGCGCTCAACATCAGACTGCAGATGTAACTACCCGGTTAAAAGATTGGTGAATATTTACATTTGTACCTTTTAAACAGAAAATAAGTTTCTTAAAATGTAATATAGCCAACAGCAAGTTGTCTCTATAGTATAGGAACATGAGGAGCAAAAACATTATGCAGGGTTTTCTGTAACATTAAAAGATGGCGCACCGCCCCCCGCCAAAGATGAATGAAGAGGCTATTGAAAAAAAAAAAAAGGCTGCTAGTCTCCTTGAAGCGGCCATAATGTGTCGCACAAGACCACCATTCAAGAAATGAATCAGCTGCTGATTCAGCTGCATGAATCATCCATGGTGCTGTCAACGCGACGCGAGCGATAGAAATAGAAACCGGGCGTCGCACTCTAAACGGCGCGTCGTGCTGCGTCGCTCGCGGCCAGTTAGGACATTACAATAGAAAACCATTTATTTTACAGCTGTCGCTCACTCGCGTTGCATCCAGTTAGGACACGGTGTCACACTTGAGCCTGAACATTCTATGCAGTACACACCTATTATAATCTTAACATTTTAAATTCAAATTTTTGTACAAAATGATGATAATTAGAAGAAGAGGAAGCCTACTGTATAACAATAGTACCTGGGTGCATTTGCATTTGAATGGTATGACACTGGAGACATGACTTGGTTTTAGGATTACAATAATTATAAATTAGGGTTGGGATTAGGCATTTATTCGTCATAGTTAAGATAAGGGTAAAGGACCATGGAACTGTTAAGCGAATAACGGGTCCCCATTGACATATCAAGACAAGAATGTGTGTGTGTGTGTGTGTGTCTGTGTCATTGGGACCAAAGCAGACAAGCTGTCTGTTGCAGACACACTGTAAAAGGCATTTTTTTTTTTTTTCATTGATCTCCATCTTTAAACAAACAGATCTGACTGGGACTGTGTCAGTGACCAGATGAAACAAAAAGCAGAGCGCCTCTGTCCTCATCTTTATAATTTAATTATATACCTTTTTGGTGTCACTGTTTAGCTCTGCTACTCAGTATGATTCAGTTTTTTAATCCATAGACATTGATTTATCAGAGTCTGGTATAGTAGAGGCCCTGTTGCACTATACAGGCTGAAATTGAGACAACATGCACCAACTCCACAACCTTTTATTTTATTTATGCAGAGATTTTATATTAAATCACCCAGGGCTGGGAGCCTACTATATATCATTGTTCAGCTGCTGTCACATGATGCTGCTTTCTTTTCTCTGGGTAATGCTGTAATGACTGTAGTTGTGGTGGTCTGGAGGTAATAATGTCATTTATTTGAATTATGATGAGAAATGAGATTGGGTTGTGGTTGCTGTCAGGTGACGGTGACGGCCCGTCACATGTATTTTATCTGTTAGCTCACACAGTGATTGAGAGCACACACTGAGATGTGACACACAGAAAACAAGACACAGTTTACAAGCGTTTTCCCCGAGAGTGCAGGTGAAACTTTGATTGGCTCGTCGGAAAATGAAATAGGTAGAAATCAAAGCACCTGTCACCTCCCAGACTGAATTATTACTCTGAGGCTACAGTTTTAAAGCCTGCACTAACGACCTCTTCTGTCACAGCCCGAGCATTAGACATATTCATCAGGGCAAAAACAATTTAATTAATTACCCTCATGGTGAAATTCATTAAGCTGTAGGCTTTGTACATCTGCTGATGGATTTCAGAGTTCCTATTTGAAGGGGTTGAGGTCTAAAACTGCAACATAACCATTGTTTGTTTTGTCAAGGTGACGTTGGAGTGACTGTGGTTATAGATTATAATAGAATTTATGTATTTTTAAACCTGGAAAGGAATAATGAGAGGAGCAAAAGTTTAAAAAAGACTAGAAAAAGCATTTTCATAAGGAAAATGCATGTGAATGCTAAAAGCCATTGCTGAAGCCATGCTAAATTAGCAGAAGAAATTAACAAAGAGAGGAGGTACAGGAATGACATGCAAGAAACAAAGCTGAGACAGTAATCAAACCCCAGAGCTCATGACTGGCAACCCAGCAAGCAAACCTTTCAAACACAGACAGCCTGAATAGAAACACACTGAGTCTTATACCATGATAATCAAAGACTGTCCGAAGACAGTTGAGTAGTTGAAAGTGTTGTGAAAGTTTTACAAGTTGAATCAAGTGTGGAGCTAAACTGAGAAAGAGAGATTGTAGGAAAGATGGCCAATCAAGGTTGCCCAGGCAGGATCCGAACCAGCGACCATGGGATTGACAAGCGTCCACCTTACGACCGGACTATAGCAAGCCTCAGTGTGTAATATTGGGGTTAAACCGTGACATCCAGCATTCAGAAACACGTTTGCAAACTAACCGCTAACTGTGTCTTTGACCAATCTTTTTTAATTATTTTTTTTATTCCTCAAAGTGCATCTGGAGACCCAGGAGGCCGGTTCGTAGTCCAACGAAAACGTTATATGAGAGTAATAGGGCCCGACACAAAAACGTCCATAAAACTGACACAAAATATTAATATTCCTCCACACTGCTTGTCCACTGCAATCCAAGTTTCCTGAAGGGATATAGTCCAGAGTTTACTCGAAACAACGTCAATGGGCTTTGTGCACAGCTTCACTACTTCCTGAACTTCAGCCAGCTCCTTTATTTCCTGTCTTACATTATTGGACCAACTGATTAATCCTGGTGTGTCTGACCATTGTTGTGAGGTCAGTCAACCTCTCTGAACTGTGTGCCTCATTTCAGGGTTAACAGACTCAGAGTTTTCACTAAACCTGCTTTGTGAAACGGACCCCTGTCCTCATGACGTGAGTGAGGGAGAACCGGATGGTGGCTCACACGTTTAGTGATGAGGAAACTCTCAATGGCTGAAGTACACTGGGAACGGTCGTGCGACACCCGCAGCAGCTCACGCCCATTTAGTCAATGGAAGCTCCTCCACCGGCCGTGTGAGCGGCACGCACTCCAGTGGCAGTCGCGCGGCATTTCTCTTCTTTTTCACAACGGTTCTATTTTATTTCCTCTCTGTACATCTGTCGGCAGGTCCGCTCCATGCAGACACATCACAAACTTTATTTTGTGAGAACAAACAGTGACATGTGGATATAAACACTAAGCACCCTCATTCATAATGATGGTTGAATTACCGTAACATCATTATCTCTCGTTCAGTCCGGTAATAACGGGTCTTTGTGGGCACTGTGTAGCTACATCGGCCCCAGGTAGACTGTAACTGTAAAACACCTGGAGCTGACAAACTAAAGGCTCGCATTAAGCAGACACGCAGACAATCCCAAGAATTGATCCAATTTGGAACCGGTTCTGAAGAGGAACTGGTTTTCGATTAGCATCCCTACCCCTATCTCGTGTTTTTTAAAGGTGGTTTTCTTAGTCAAAGTAGGGTCTTGGTTACATTGTAAGCATCTACTGGCAATAAGAGGAAATACAACTACTTAGAGGAGAATCTCATGAGTCAGATTGGGAAACCTTCAAGGTTCGAGATCTCTCATGAATATTATAATTGTAACTGAAATGTATTATTTGCATCCAGGTTGTTTGTGTGTAAGTTAAAAGGCTTAACAGAAAGATCCAAGATCAGTTCATCAGAGACCCAAGAACACATGGGAACCCCTTAGACATAAGCCGAGATGCAAAGAAAAGTGCCCGTGCCTTGGCCGTGGCTCAGTTTCCTAAAATCTTGTGCTTTTAGTCAGCAACTTAATTTAATCACAAAATGGGCCTGGAGTCTCAAAACTAAATCTAAAAAGGTCAAATGAAAGAGCATTTTTTATAAATGAAGCCCCAGTGCAGCGGCGGCCATCTGGCTACCAAAATAGTCCACAGGCCATTGTCTGGACGAGAACCATGACTCAGCAGGAAGGAGGCGAGCAGAGGTCAGGCGAGCTCCAGGCAAGGTCACCTGCGGGACCGCATGAACTGGCTCAACTCGCCACACACATACATACACACACACAAACCCACAAACAGGTGGCTAAATGGTCCCCTGAAGCTTCTGTCGATCTATCTGTGGATTATTCTTATCATTTCCAAAAAGGTGGTGATATTGATTTTCTGGGGTTTGGCTGAGAGTGTTTGTGTGTTTGACTGATGCCTATCTCAGTATGCAGCACATCACCTGTCTGTCAGTGTCAGACTGACTGCAGAAACCAGCCACTGTAGAGTAAAATCCTGCACCACCTTACAAGGAACGGATTCCATATTTATCATCTAACCTGATCACCTTTGTTTTTAAATGAGTCTCTCTTTGCTTTGGTGTACTGCTTCAAAGGAAGGTCCTGTTGATTTGAATGGCAAATTAGCAGCAACTCAAAATACAGAAGAAGCTGAATATTCAAAAGCTGCACTGCAGGTACGGGCTCTGAATATTTCCATGAAGGGAATCATCCTGAAAAAAAAAATTCATCATCATAACATCTGCTAAATGGATAGAAAGCAATGAGCAAGTCTACTCTAAGGGCCAGTATTTACTTTAAGTGTATCCTTCAGAAGTCAATTTGCAGGGATCATTTGCATGAACCCTTGACAGGCAAATGCAAGCTTTTGACCAGTTTTGATTACCATTTAACTGTGATCACCTTTAAGGTTGAACCAGAGAACCAGAATTAAAGCTGTCATCGACTGTGCCACAGCATCCAGTGCTGTCCCTGCTGTGCCACTTGGAAGAACGGCAATAAGGTTTCTCTTGATGGTAGTCAAGGCAACCCACAAGTGGTCGCCTTATCACCAGGTCCCTAATACCTGTGTTGCATGGATGTGCTATGAAATCTTTGGTGTCCCACTAAAGAGGAAAAAAAAGGACCTGAGGGAAATTATGAGAGACTTATTTGCGAACCAGACTTGATGCAACACGTAGCACCTGTTTAAAGGGTAGTGAACATGCAGTACAAGCAGCTCGTCATGCTCCCTTACAGTAAGCCACCTTTATTCTACTCTTCGTTGATATACTATTTCCCATTTCTGTTGCATTCTTAAAAATAACTCCAAAAGTAATTTCCTGGCAAAGGTGATCAACAGCCACAGCTTGAGCTCAAACAAACAAACTGAGCATGAAAAACGCCTCAGATACTTCAGAGTTAATGTATTTTTCCATTAAGCACGTGCAAAATTGTGTCCCCCCCCCCCTCCTGTACTGTGCAGTGTTTTTGAGACTCAATTGCATTCACGCTGCATGATGGTTCATGAAAAGCCAGTAACGCAATGATGTTTTTAACTTCTTTTCCACTCTTGGAAACTGGCAGCAGGCATCACAGAAAGTCTCTTTGTGCCCAGATATTTTACCTCCAACTACTGGATTCCTTTCCTTTATAAAACAGCTGTGGGTTTGTTCTCATGCAGGTCTGTGTTTCCCTCCGCTGCTGCCTGCATGGTGCCGACATTTCCTTTTGCTTCAGGCTTTGTGCTTGGTTGTTCTCTGATCAAAAGACACTTTATTTTTCTCTGTGTAATGGACAGAACCACAGTGGGCAGTGAATTACCTACAGGGTCCCACATGGGTTAGGAGTTACAGTTATGTGGTATCACTTGACAATCCACTGCAAAATAGAAACGGGGTGATAAACTGTAACATCCAAAATGATAACACATAAAAAAAAGAGTCAGATGTGTAAACAGTTCAGGCTTTTCTAACTTTTAAACTTCACTTTCAATGGCCTCTAAGAAGTAAAACCTGTAATGTCTTACTGAAACAGAATAAAGACAAAATTACACTGATAAATGTGTCAAACATGATTCCGTATAAAGGAAATGGAAGAAAAGCAACATTTGCATCAGTGTATAAAGCCCATTACTGTGGAGGATGCACTTCCTCTGCGAATGAAAATCTTGGTGAACCATGATGTTCCTCATGTCCTCACACACTCCCTGTACAGCAGAATAAGACTTTAATGCTTTTTCAGTGAGCAGCCTTTCTGAGCGGGTGAGGAGGGAGGAGTCAGGGAGTTTAACAGAAGAGCAGTCATCCACCAAGCGAGGAAGAAAAGTCGCTGAAAGACTTATGTGACAGCAGCACTGCAAGGCTGGAAAAGAGACAGTGAATTATGCCACACTTGTGCTATTAAATATTCAACATGAAGCTTATTCTGCCTCACAAATCACTCTATGTTCACACATGAATTTATTAATTATTTGTTTTTAATTAGTTCCCCAATTTCCAGTTTAATTCAATGTGAAAAGTGCTGCTGTAGCATCCAGACTTTTCCTAAGTATCTTCCAGGTCTGGCTTAAAGTGGTGTCCTATAAACAGTCCTGCCAGACAGGCAAGACTTAAGGCCGCTGTCTGGTTTAGTGGAGAGATGTATTTGGTGCAGCAGTAAAGTATTGAACTGTGCGAAGCTGGTGTCACAGTGAGACGGGAGATGCTAGTTAACCTGCCATGATGAACTGCCTCAATACCATTTGTCCAGCAGCAGACTGTGAAGCTCCGCTAGAGTTTAGCTCCAGAAAACACTGCCTTCCAGACAGCACTAAATAGTGTAGAAGGTCAGATTTATTTCAAACATAGATCATTATTACTAGCACCTAACAAGAGAGTGGAGCTCAAACAACCACAAATTACAGTACACAGTTCACTGTGTACCCAATAAATGAGTAATTTATGGGAAACAGAATTAACATAATGCATTTCATTGTTTTAATACTAGACCTTTTTGAGTTAATTAAGGAACAAAGAGGGGAAACAACAGTATATTAGAAAAATAGTTGCAGGGTAAATGTATGTTTAATAGTCTGCATGTTTTTAAAGACAAAAACACCAAAAAAAAAAAAAAAAAGGGTTTCAATGGTTTGAAAAAGAGGGGAAATTCAGCTCGTTGGTCTCAGTTGCTCACTTTAGGTATGAAACTAAACATATGAGAAGATTTTCACTTTTTCAATCTCAGTCTCTGAATTTCTGAATCTTATTATAGACACATGTCTGCCCTGCTGAATTACTGGGACCTTAATAAGGCAAACTGTCAAAGCACCAACCAAACTGAGAAAATGAAGCCAACCCAGAAGAACCAGCAGCTGAAGTTCCTCTACAGACCACGAGTTTGTCTTCAATAGTGAGTCAGTATCAAAGGCTCCAAAATGTCCAACTTTAATAAACACGTTTTATTTTTTTTAAATACCTACTGTTGCTCCAACAGACAACGTGGCAGCTTCAGTGCCCTCCACCATGTTGCCATAGTGATGGGACATTGATCTCTGACAATGGTTGCCTCACTTTTCCTGGAAACCCTGGTCGTTCTCAATGTTGTTACAGCATGTCTCTGAGACTTGATATTTGCTTCAGAGACACTTTAACATAGATGAATAGTTTGTATGAATCAGTGGCTTCATCACCTTGGACCGCGCCATGGTTTCATCACAAAGTGAGGATGTAGTTGCAGACTGGAAAAATCTAATCTCTTTAACAATTATATGTACTTATAATCCATGAAACTGCTAAATAAATGATTGAATATAAACAAAAAGACAGTATGAAATATGACAAAAACCTACAGCAAATCAGTCTTTCTCTTGTAGTAAACAGCTGAGCTTCAACAATAGGAAGTTTCCACAGTGAATCTACATCATTGATAGTTGTCCCTCCAGCTGCTGCTGCTAAATGTCTCTAATTAAATGAATTCATTTTCACTGAGAAAGGTTCCTGGGCATGAAGAGAGAGGTTTTGTGCTTTTTTCAGACTTGAGCATCATAGAGTGGGACGATCTTGTATAATTAAAAGCATACCCATCTTTTGTTCCTTTCTTTCTTAATTTGCCATGTTTTGTATTTTAGAGACAATAAATTAGTTTTGAACATGGTGAAACGGCCTCTGGCAGCTGGCAACAGCTCAGCCTGAGGACTGATGAATGGTGATGTGATTTAAAGGGATTTCTTCTGTGTGAGCACTCAGATGAGTCTCAGTGTAATGAAGGCTTTATACATCACACTCCACTCTAAGAGTGATGCTCCATCACAGTTTTCTCTTAGAATTGGACAACAGATAGAGGCAATTGACTGGACAATAACAGCATAGGGTTCCAGATTGCTATCCGCTGCATAGGCTGTGCGTGTTGACTCTGTTGATGGGTTTGTGTATCATCGAGGTGCTGTTTCACTGACTCCATTGAAAAATATAATGAAACATTTAAGTTCAATGAGGTACATTTCTTTCAGACGTACGTGGATTTTCCCTTCTAATTTATATTTCTTCTCAGTTTGGATGGCACCTTAAAAGGAACCCCAACTATAATTACCTATAGGCCTCAATAAACCATAATTATTTTCTTCTACGTAAATACGTTTTTAGAAATAGATAAACTTGACAAGACTGAAGTCAGAAACCAAATGCACAACTCCAACTCAGATTCAAAATGAGTCTTCATTTTGACATGGTGCTCTCCCATGACCTCCGACCAAAACCGTCTAACTGGGGGGCAGTACCAAAGTGCATGGGGGTAGTTATCTATTGTGGCTGGACAGTGTGTGCAGGTGTTGGTGTCAGTGAGACCCATTAGGTGCATTTTATGGGTGGTGATGTGTGTTCTGTGTAATACTTTGTATTGAATTAGCTGAATGTTGGAGTTGGTTGACATAGTGAATGTGTTGTTACAATAACATTTTTATTTGAGTAGGGAAACAAATAAATGGTGGACAAATGGTTTGCCAGTTGATATCTGTTTGGATGTGAAGGTCAGAGGTCCATTTGTCTGTTGGTAATGAGGTGGTGTTGTCATGATGGGAGAAGAGTTTGTAAATCTGGGAGAGAAGTTTCTTGGGTTTGAGTAGATTTAGTTTCAGTAAGGGAGGTGGAGGGGGGGTGGGTTATGAAAGTTGTGGATATCAATATTTTTTTAATGGTTTCTTTTAGTTGTAGATAGTTTTGTGGAAGGTTGTATTTCTGTTTCAGAAGGAAGGAATAAAATAATGCTAATCTCTGAAATCATTTATCATACATCGATAGCTGGAACAGCTGATTTGGAAATTAAAGCTCTCGACAACACACACTTTCCCTCTCAGTTCTCATGGAGACGCAGTTGACACCATCAATTTTTCGCCTTTCGCCTCCTCATGTCCTTGATTTTCTTCATTTTGAGGCTCGGATTGAGTCTTATTTTGTGTGTTGTCACCCTCGCAAACATTGCATTTGGGTTTGAATTAAAAAGGCTGGACAGATGTTTGTTGCTGTAAAGTCAGAAAAAACAGGATTTGATGTCACTGTCAATCACAATGGTGATATAATTTCAAATTTTATAAAAACGAAAACATCAAGAATGTATTCTGTATCACATTAATATTACTGATACCAACATTAATCCAATACAAGTCATCATAGTCGGGGAGGGGTTCCCATAAAAGTTCAGGTGAAGCACTACTAACTAGTTATGCTGGAAAACGAAATAGCATTTATTCTTTTTCCCACCATCATTAATCATTCTGGTTCATGACATCATTGAAATGGATTGCCATTCATCTCTGTGCTTGTTGGTAGGTTGTTTCCATTACCATCCTTTACTGTATCTTATTTTCTTTTTTATCTTCTATGCTCATTGAAATTTGAGCGGAGTCTTTCACATATTTCCTTTGCTGCTTCTTTCTAATAAGTCACGGCCCTCAGGCCATTTCCACACCTCATTGTACATTTTATTTGTATTTAATTTAATACATTTCATTGCCTTTACTCCTTTGATGCGTGCGTTTTTCCATTGTTTGTTGCAGCCCAAGAGCCAGTTGTAACACCTGCACAACTACAGATAATAACCACCACTCATTAGCATTTGAATCAGGATTTTTGAGGTCCCCTCTTCTCCTCTCTTGTGCGTGTGTTTATCCCCAGTTTGCCCTCGGTGTCTGTCTGTGTGCTCAGCTGGGCGTGGCTACCTGAATTTTACCAATCTTCACCGTCACTCACCTGCTCCACAAGGGATCAGCAACTCTCAAGAGAAAGAAGTATGTATTTCATTCACAGCGGTTCCAATGAGGGTGGTATTCTAGTCATTCCAATTCCATCCATCGATCCATGCATTGTCTATATAGCTTATCCAGATGTGGCGAGGTGGAGTGGTGAGTAATGATGAGTGGTTGCCAACAACGCCACCTGGGGAGTTTCGCCCCAGGAAATAGTTACTGTTTTTTTATAAAAATGAAAAAAGGTCACGCAGGCTCGAATCACCACAGGGGAGAGTTCAAGTATCAAAAGAATAATAATTTATTGTCACAATATCGTTTCTATAAAACTTCAATAGTTGCCAAAATATTTCACATTCACAAAAGACTGGGCCAAAGAAAGGGGAATGGACAGGGCTGGGCCAGCCACGGCGACTCTAAACCAAACCAAGGGGAAGGAGAAACAAACCAAGAAAATAATATCACCCGTGACGCTGCACACACACGCAATGGATAAGTGAAGAAACCACCACCAGGGATTGGGCCACCGCGCTGGACTACAGCACCTGTCCACAGGGAGAGAGAGAGACAAATTAAGATGGCCACAGTCTAGCTGACCTCCTCACACACACCAAAAACAATCAGATATTTATAATACAAAACCAAATTAAACATAATAAAGTCTTCTTAAAATATTCAAATACAAATTAGAGGAAAACAATTAAACAATTATCAAACCCGCCCCCCCACAAAAGAAAGAGGAAAACAAGAAATAAATGTTTAAATGTCTCCGAGGTCGCTATCGTCGGCAACAACAATCATTTAATCAAAACCATGTAATCGAGCCAAACAAAACAGCAGCAAACATCGTGGTGGCCGATGACCGGAACACACCAGGACGCAGGATAGTGTGCAGAACTAGGAGAGTGGGGGCCGCTGGTTACAGCGCCCCGCTGTAAAGCAAGAGAGAGACAGTGTCACAACTAGCGCAATGATGTAAAACTGCAACAGCAGACAATTAGAGCAGCCTACCTCTGAGCTCTACTGCACCCAACACGCGCCCACCAGAACCGCTCGCTCCCTCCGGCTCACCGCCGCTCCGAGCACTGCAACGGAGCGGGAGGATGAAGCCCCAGGGCCAATAAAAGTAAAACACCCAACAATAACTAACACGGCATGCTTACCTTAGTGATATGACGGGGAGACTCGGGCATGCACGCCAGCCCGCTCACCGAACGCGCCGCACAGCAGAGGCAGAGAGGGAGAACAGCGACCAAACACACCTGTCCCAATCACACACACAGCGTCGCTCCACCAGCTCGCCGTTGCTCCAACACTGCAACGGAGCGAAAGGATGAGGCCTCAGGCCCAATAACAGCAAAGACCAACCAGCAAATATGCAGAATTCCTACCTTAATGATACGACGGGAAGACACAAGCAAGCACGCCGGCCAGCTCACCGGACGCACCGCACAGCAGAAGCAGAGAGGGAAAATGCCGACCAACACAGCTGTTTTAATCACCTAACAGTGCCGTCCCCCCATTAACCTGCGCCAGGCTGACACAGCGCCATGCAGTGACCAGGAGGGAGATGACTCACCCGGTCACATCTACCCCACCTTTCTTGCATCGGCGTCCCGACGATGAACCACCGTGAAACCTCAACTCCAAGGCCTAAAGTGAGCAGACTGAGCGGTAAGTACGGGCTGCTCATTGGTAGCACCATCTACCTGACCGATGGAGCGTGGGAGATGATAGACATTTGAGTGCAGACCAGCTGTTAAACGAGGTGTACGACGTGGAGCCTGCTGACTGGAACAGGGTGGATCCCTGGGAGGGTGCGACGGAGCTGGTACAGAACCTCCCGGCTGTGGAGCAGCGCCGGGGCTGGACCCACCTCCTAGGTGGTCTCTCCGAAGTTGGCGTGAGGAGCCAACCGAGCTTGGCACCACTGGGGTAAGGGGCAATGGGGTTTCTGGAACCAGCAAGTAAAGATCATCAACAGAAGAGTCGCTGTCAGCTTCCAGCACAGCTGGGGGAGGTTGCTCCTCCGGGGGTGGAGTAAGGGGCTCGGGCCTGACGACAGCCTTCAACATGTCACGGTGTACTGTCCGCTCTTGATGCAAAGCCTCCACAGGAGCGATAGTGTACACTGCACCCTGACCTGGAGCTTTCACTACTTGGTAGACCAAAGAGCTCCAGACATCCTGAATCTTGTGCCGACCTCTGACACCAAGGTCCCGCACATATACCAACTGACCAACCTGAAAAGGCACCTCTCTGACTCTCTGGTCATGCCTCTCCTTTCGGCGGCCTGCAGCAGCCAACAGCCGCTCCTTAGCACCCTCAAATGCTACCTCAAGTCTCGCTTGATGCTCAATGATCCAATCCTGTACCTCGCCTGGGACCGGGTCCTTAACTCGACCAAGAAGGAAATCGATGGGAAGCTGTGGCTCCCGCCCACACATCAGGAAAAAGGGGGACTCGCCAGTAACCTGATGTGGTGTGCTGTTATAACTGAAAAGCAGCTGTGGCAAACAAGAAGCCCAGTCCTGTTTCTGTGAAACTGGCAGGGTGCGAAGAAGATTGTGGAGAGTTCTGTTGAACCGTTCGCACTGCCCATTCCCGGCAGGGTGGTATGGAGTGGTGCGGGATTTATTAACACCATACAAGCAGCAAAGTTGTTTGATCAACAGACTCTCAAAGCAACGACCTTGATCTGAATGGATGCGACTCGGAACCCCGTACCGGTAGAACCATTCATGTAACAAAACACGAGCAACGGTACAAGCCCGCTGATCCCGGGTGGGGACAGCCACAGAAAATTTACTAAAGACATCAGTCATGACAAGAACATTTTCAAAACCACTTCGGGAAGGCTCAAGCAGTGTAAAATCCACAGCCACAATTTCATTTGGCCGGGAGGCCAACAAATGGCCCATAAAGCTATGTGGCACCGAGCCAGAGTCTTTTGCAACTTGACAACGTTCACATTCCTGTACCCATCTCTTTATGTCCAGGGACATTCCTGGCCAATAACAACGGCGCCTGACCAATTCGGTGGTCCGTTCAATGCCCTGATGACCATGCTGTTCGTGAAGTTGTTTCAAAGTTTCCTCTTTGAGAACTGCTGGGAGGAGGAGCTGAAGAATCCCCTCTCCACCCTCCGGGAGGAAGATCCGACGATGCAGTACCCCTTCTTGGTCAACCAGACGGTCCCACTGACGTAACACCGCCATGACTGATGGAGAAAGCTGACGCCGTTCAGCTGCAGAAGGCCGAGTTTGCCTCCTCCAGAAAGACAAGACCTCCTTCAGAAGCGGATCCGCCTCCTGCAAGGAACCAATGTCGACAGTGGACTGGCCTGGGAGGGCCGAAACGATGGACTGGGTCACCGTCGCCCCAGGAGCTGGACGTGACACTTCCTGAAGGACCTTGGGGACTGGCGTACCAGGCAAGAGTTGACCGATGGCACTGGATACAACCTCGGGCTTCCGGGAGAGCGCATCTGCATTTTTATTACTGCGACCCGAACGATACTTTATTTCAAAGTCAAAGATGGCAAGCTGCGAAGCCCAGCGCTGCTCTGTCGCCCCAAGCTTGGCCGAATTGAGATGACTCAGTGGGTTATTGTCTGTAAAGACGATGCACTTGTGCCCCATCAGATAGTCACGGAATTTTTCAGACATGGCCCACTTAAGTGCCAAGAACTCTAGTTTCATCGAGCTGTAATTGCTCATGTTGCGCTCCGTGGGCCGGAGGCCTCTACTAGCATAAGCCACTGGTCTTACGCCATTTTCTGTCTCCTGGGAAAGGACAGCTCCCAAACCACTATAACTCGCATCGATCTCCAGGATAAACGGACGCGAGAAATCTGCATAGCTCAACACAGGAGCAGAAACCAGCCTGGACTTAAGGGCCTCAAAGCTCTCCTCGCAGTGGGACGTCCAAGCATCACTAAAGGCCTGCCCTGACCCTCTTCTGGACTTCGTACCAGCAAGAGTCGCCACCAGCTTGTGAAGGGGGGCAGCCAATTTCGCGAAGCCCTCTACAAACCGCCTGTAGTAACTCGCAAAGCCGAGAAACGAGCGCAACTCAGCCACTTGGCGCGGACGTGGCCATTTTGCCACGGCCTCGATTTTAGCAGGGTCGGTGGAAACACCTTGGCTGGAGATAACATGCCCCAAATAATTGACCTGCTGCTGAAAGAACGCACATTTCCCCAGCTTAACTTTCAGGCCTTCTTGTTGGAGCCGGCCCAGAACGGCCTCCAGCCGTTGTAAGTGCTCACTGACGGAGGAAGAGAAGACAATGATGTCGTCTAAGTAAAGAAGCAAAGACTGACCTTGCTGACCCCCGAACATTCTCTGCATCAATCGTTGAAAGGTGCTCGGGGCATTACATAACCCAAAAGGCATTCGATTAAATTCAAAAAGTCCAAACGGTGTACAGAATGCTGTTTTGGGTTTGTCTTCCTCTGCAACTGGAACCTGGTTGTATCCGCTAGCCAGATCTATCGTGGAAAACCAACGAGCACCACAGAGAGAATCCAAACTTTCCTCAATGCGAGGGAGAGGGAACGCATCCTTCCGGGTCTTGGTGTTCAACAAACGATAGTCTACACACAGTCGAAGTTTCCCGTCCTTCTTTCTGACCAAAACAATCGGCGACGCATAAGGACTGCAACTTTCCCTAATGATCTTGGTCTCAAGAAGCTGGTTGATATGAGACTTCACCTCTTCGTACTCAGAGGGTGGGATGCGGCGGTAACGCTGCCGGACTGGCGCATCATCCAGCAGTGGTATGTTATGCGATATGAGATTTGAGCAACCCAAGTCACCATCGTGGGTGGAAAAGACAGAACGGTACCGCTGCAATAATGATCTCACCTCCCTCTGGTCCTCATCAGACAATGTAGCCAAGTCAATAGATGCTAGCTCATCCTGTGCTACACTGGTTGCTCCCTGGGCAGAAACACTGGCGGTGATCGACTTAACCTCAGTCACGCCCGGAGGTAGACTGATTACCTGGGCCCCACAGAGGGAGCCAAGACGAGTCCGAGGGTACAGAAGAACATCTGTCGTCCCCACATTGATCACCGGGATGTAAGCAGTGCCTCGGATGACACGAACAAGACAGGGAGAAGCAAGCAAGCCACATGGCAGACCAGATTCCAAGGGTTCGAAAAGCACAGCCTGATCGCTGGCCTGCTCGGGACAAGTGCTGGCGACAAGCCTAAGGACCCCACCAGGTATTCGTATCGTCCACTCACCCCCGACCCTCACAGTGCCTGTGCACGGGTTTGGCTCGCTGACTGAAGACTGATGGTACTGCTGCAGCGCTTCAAAGATTGGACCTGGAGCGTGCGACACGGGTGGCGAGGCAAACAAGGAAGAACCATGAGTTCCAAAAAGCTCTCTGTAACAATTGCGAATGACGTTCATCCCCAAGATGCCAGGGACGGAAGACACAGTGCCGGGGGGTCCTTGACGACTAACACCCCACAGCGAGGAATGACCTTTCCACACAATACAACATTAAGCTCTAAGTAACCAACATAGGGAATTTCTAACCCGTTAGCGGCACGCAGCTGCAGCCAATTGCACGACCGAAGCCGATCCTGGTCCCAAGATGAGAACTGCTGTTGAAAGAAGCTCTCAGTAATGGTGGACACCATAGACCCAGTGTCGACCAAACAAGGGACATGAACACCACTAAACACAACATCAATTTTTGGGCATGACGACATCAAACCAGCAACTAACTCTTCCTGTGGGCCCTTGACTTCCCCATCTGAGCGGAGGCCCGCCGACTCAGAGGGTGTCAGTTTTCCGGCTGATGAGCCGAGGAGGTCGCCCTGGTAACCTGAGGATTTGCACCACCAAAAGAGTTGGCCCGTGCACGAGAGGGTACGGTTGGGCCCCGGCACTCCCGTGCGATGTGGCCTGGCTGTTGACACCTTCGACAAATTAAAGGACCATTTCGAAAGAAATTCCCTGGTGGTCGTGGGGCCTGCAGAGCAGCCACAGTCTGCGTGAGCTGGTCAAGTTGGGCCTGTTGACGCTTCAAAAGTTCCATTAAATCACTCATCTCTGACCTGGGAGGGGCAACGGGATGACGTGGGTGGGAGTCGCTTTGCACCCCATACTGGAGACCGTAAGCTGATGGCAACGAATGGCTTCGCCCCCTAAACCCACTTGATTGGCCCTCCCTTTCCCATCTGATAGCCTCAGCGCGCACGTCCAACAAGGAAGCGGTCGGCTTGCTACGGACGTACTGTTTAAGCGTTCGACGGAGAGAACTGTCAAGAACATGCTCTACAAATTGGTCACGCAAAAGATCCCCAGCATTAGGAATCCCGTCGGGTGCGCACCGCTCAACCTGCTCCATTAAAGCCAGCAGGCCCAAGGAATACTCCTGCAGAGTCTCCCCCTCCTGTTGTCTCCTAGAGAAGAAGGCCTGCTGCAACGTTACATAAGATTGTGCACAGCCATACAGTTCCCTCAGAATAGCAAAAACCTTAGCTGGATCTCCTCGCTCTGTGCTGGGCCTAAACCGGATCTCCTCTCGGGCTTCCCCATCTAAATGATCAAAAATGAACAGGGCTTTGTCGGCGGTGGAAAGGTGGCGAACCCGCATGCATGCCTCGATCTCCTCCGTCCACTCAGCTATCCCTAAACCTGTCTTCCCATTAAACAAAGGACATTTACGGTCCCTGGGAACCACAACCAACCGCTCCGTGACAGTAGCAGCACTAGATGGGGCATAGCTAGCTGAACCGGAGGGACCTGCAACAGCTCCACCGGGCACGTCCCGGGAAGCAGCGCGCTCCCGCTGTAGCTGCTCATTGTCTGCCTCTAGCTGTGACACTAAATCCCTAAGTCGCTGTACCTCATCCGCCATGATGGCTGTGAAATAGCACCAATACTCACAATACCGAGGTCTGGTTCTTGGGATGGATGCTGCTGTTTTGACTCTGTAACTAGAAACAATAATATCAATGAAAAAGAAAAATAAATCAATCTCAATAGCAAAAAAAACAAACAAAACAAAAAAAAACACGTCCCTGCCCCTTTAAATGTGGTGATCCTGCCGACAACGCCAAGATGTGGCGAGGTGGAGTGGTGAGTAATGATGAGTGGTTGCCAACAACGCCACCTGGGGAGTTTCGCCCCAGGAAATAGTTACTGTTTTTTTATAAAAATGAAAAAAGGTCACGCAGGCTCGAATCACCACAGGGGAGAGTTCAAGTATCAAAAGAATAATAATTTATTGTCACAATATCGTTTCTATAAAACTTCAATAGTTGCCAAAATATTTCACATTCACAAAAGACTGGGCCAAAGAAAGGGGAATGGACAGGGCTGGGCCAGCCACGGCGACTCTAAACCAAACCAAGGGGAAGGAGAAACAAACCAAGAAAATAATATCACCCGTGACGCTGCACACACACGCAATGGATAAGTGAAGAAACCACCACCAGGGATTGGGCCACCGCGCTGGACTACAGCACCTGTCCACAGGGAGAGAGAGAGACAAATTAAGATGGCCACAGTCTAGCTGACCTCCTCACACACACCAAAAACAATCAGATATTTATAATACAAAACCAAATTAAACATAATAAAGTCTTCTTAAAATATTCAAATACAAATTAGAGGAAAACAATTAAACAATTATCAAACCCGCCCCCCCACAAAAGAAAGAGGAAAACAAGAAATAAATGTTTAAATGTCTCCGAGGTCGCTATCGTCGGCAACAACAATCATTTAATCAAAACCATGTAATCGAGCCAAACAAAACAGCAGCAAACATCGTGGTGGCCGATGACCGGAACACACCAGGACGCAGGATAGTGTGCAGAACTAGGAGAGTGGGGGCCGCTGGTTACAGCGCCCCGCTGTAAAGCAAGAGAGAGACAGTGTCACAACTAGCGCAATGATGTAAAACTGCAACAGCAGACAATTAGAGCAGCCTACCTCTGAGCTCTACTGCACCCAACACGCGCCCACCAGAACCGCTCGCTCCCTCCGGCTCACCGCCGCTCCGAGCACTGCAACGGAGCGGGAGGATGAAGCCCCAGGGCCAATAAAAGTAAAACACCCAACAATAACTAACACGGCATGCTTACCTTAGTGATATGACGGGGAGACTCGGGCATGCACGCCAGCCCGCTCACCGAACGCGCCGCACAGCAGAGGCAGAGAGGGAGAACAGCGACCAAACACACCTGTCCCAATCACACACACAGCGTCGCTCCACCAGCTCGCCGTTGCTCCAACACTGCAACGGAGCGAAAGGATGAGGCCTCAGGCCCAATAACAGCAAAGACAACCCAGCAAATATGCAGAATTCCTACCTTAATGATACGACGGGAAGACACAAGCAAGCACGCCGGCCAGCTCACCGGACGCACCGCACAGCAGAAGCAGAGAGGGAAAATGCCGACCAACACAGCTGTTTTAATCACCTAACAGTGCCGTCCCCCCATTAACCTGCGCCAGGCTGACACAGCGCCATGCAGTGACCAGGAGGGAGATGACTCACCCGGTCACACATACATGGTGACGGCGGTGTACAACATGGATGCGGGGCCAGCGACAAAGACAAACAACAATCACGTTCAGACCTACAGGCAATTTAGGCCCAATTCCGATTCTATTTTTCATCCCTACCCCTAGCCCTACCCTAGCCCTTAACCCTTGCCCTTGAAACGGAGCTACAAGGAGTAGGGTTGAAAGTCAACCCCTACGAATTGGGACACCACTTCAACAATCACATACGTCATCAGTAGTCTCTGCTGGCTTTCACATAAGCAGACGTGACAAGCTTTTGCCACAAATCCTCTATTCAGAAGCACGTTAACTTAATAAAATAAAATAAAATTTTATGAAGAATGATCGGTTCATTGTAAAACAATTATTTATTGATGTAAATGTGGTGATTTCTGTATAGGCTACAGATCCCCCAGGCAGTGCTGCTCCTGTGTCCAAAACACATGAAGCTTCACTTTTAATTCAAACAAATTAATGCGACAATTGTTACATTTCATCAATGAGATGAGCATTTATCTCCTAAAAAGAATGCAACTACGCGGCGGTAAACCTTTAAAACCCTGCGGGTAAGTTAATTAGCGGTCGTCTTTTCTACCGGGACGAGGTCGGGAGGTTGGCCGGCTGACAACCTCTCCGGACGGGGTGGTGTCTCCGTGACGAGCCGTTGATCTGCTCCACAGGTGGAGGCTCCACCGTGGAGCTTCACTTCTCCGAAAAACATCGGCGCAAACGTCTAAACAGCCGTCATTTGGATAAACCGACCGCACATTGGGGATCTAAACAGCTACTTTCTCGCATGAAAAAATATTAAAACTTCACAAAATGACGTAGTAACAGCGCTACAGTGAGAAATAAAACAGCTGCCGGTTGCCGCAAGATGCATTCTGGGAAACTTGTCATAGCCCTCGGTCCGTAGTGTGCCCCTGAAAAATCTCCGTTTCGAGGGCGAGATAGCCCTACCACTTCCCCCTAACCCTCGTCTGAACCAGAATTGGGACACCCCTACCACTTCACGTGAACGCGCAAAACGAAGGGTTAGGGCCAAGGGCTAGGGCTAAGGGGAGAATCGGAATTCGGCCTTAGAGTCACCAATTAACCTAGAATACATGTCTTTGACAGTAGAAGGAAGCCAGAGAGAATCAAACCTTAAACTCCTTGCTGAGCAGCAACACTGCTCACCACCGTGCCTTCTTTCTAATTCATACTGAAATTCCTTAACAAAGATGGCAGCACCGCAGGGTACAAATACGACACAGTCATGTTAATAGGAGCTTTTTATGAGGAGACACTTGCTTTTTTATTGTTATTTATCTAAATTATCCAGGTGTTTATTTCACTATTTCAGTTTCGTCAACTGAGACAAAGCAGAGGAAACAAATCTTTCAGAGTAAAAGCATGTTTTAATATCCCCCACCTTGTCTGTCTGCATAACACCCACAGACAATAACCCAACAGTCACAAATTAGAAAAAGAAAAAAAAAAAGTTGCAACTCCAGGGACAAATACATATTTCCTGGGTGACAATTTGTCATTTAATTAGCGAGCACACAATACCACCATGACAGTCACCCGCCTTGGCTGCGCCATCCATCATGAAAATATGCCACGAGTATTGTATATCCATAATCATTCTGTGCAGACAGAGAATAGGAAAACAATAAGCCATCTCTTTCTCCCCTCTCTCTAGCTCTCGCTCTCTTTCACACACCCAGGGCGAGGTAAAGGTTGGCTTGCTGTTTCCTGTTGCCATTTAGAGGACATCTATTATGGAGATGTCAGGGCGCTGAGGGCTGGGCTCCCACCAGGAACTTCCAGCAGGCAGACAGAAGTGAACTTTGTTGCAGCACTTCTTTCCGTCTCTCCTGTCAAACTCTGCCTTTGTGTCTATTAAAGTCGACCTGACATGAAGAACAGCCTTTAATAACACAAGTGACCTTTTAACAGGTGGGGGTGCCCGGGGTGGGGTGGGTGGATGCACAGTGTGGTGGGCTGTAAGTTGTCGGCATCATGAGCCTAAACTGCTCTTTTCACTTTCTTTCCAAATGCACAGATTAGATAGACAGAGTTGCTGAAGGATGAATGAACTGAAAAATACCTTTTTTTCACATTTTGAAAAACAGAGAGATTTTGGAAAATGTTCACGTTCAGCATGAAAACTGTTCAATTCAAGTGATGCAGGAGAGAATTAGGGAATGCTGATTATCAACCATCTTGACATGTCCTTTTTGTACCAGCATCAAAAAAATATTTCTCTCACCCTTATAGGTCCTGCAATTCCAATAATATTTGCATTTTGTAGTTTTTTAAGAGTCAAAACTCAAATCTGTTTTTGTTGTTGGACAACTGCATTATCGTACAAAAAATATAATATAATATATAATATTAAAAAAATATATATATATATGATCCATAATTCAAGATGCTAAAAGCCCAGATTTGATGAGCCAGAGTTTCTGTAGCAACAAATGAGTGGGCACACACACAATTCTGACAATATAAGCGAACAAATGTCGACCTATACATCCAAAGACTGTGTTAACATTCACTCTGTTTTGGTAATACAACATCTATTGCATGTCTGCCCATCCTGGGTGAGGGATCCCTCCTCTGTTGCTCACCCTGAGGTTTTTCCACTTTTTCCCTGGGGTTTTTCCTCAGTCGATGTGAGGGTCTAAGGGCAGAGGATGTTGTTATGATGCGATTTAAAGCCCTTTGAGACAAACTGTTTGTAAAAATGGGCTATGCAAATAAAATTGCCTTGCCTTGCCTTGTCTTGCCTTGCCCAATTGCCTTGCCTCATGACATGAAAACTATCTGACTTAGCTGCTGTAGAGCAGATGTTGCTCTTGGCCCATGAGTTGGATGTTGTTTCTATGTGTTGCCTCTTTGATTGTGGATTAGTCCCTTACAGTAGCTTTTCCCAAAGCCTAGAGCTGAGACTCAGTAAACAAACCAAAACAATTAGCTGTAAGAGGCTAAAAGGGGGCGCATGACGTCTGTCCGACTACCCATTTCTCCGACCATACATTTCTTTATTTTTGCGTCCATTAGTCCGACCTCCCACTTCTCCGACTTAAGTAGCCCTAACCCTTAACCTTACCCTAAACCTAACCTTAACACTGTAGAATGGGTAGTCGGAGAAATGAGCCGTCGGACCTTTGGGCAGTCGGACTGACATATGCTCCCCGCTAAAAGGAGCTGGTGGAAAATTAGCAAACACATCACATCACAGTTCATTTGATTCTGTGAATGAATGATGCTGCTGCTGTTGTTATTATTATAGAACATTAAAAGCAATGCAGCCATCACAGCATGTGGCAACACTTTATGACAGAAACAACTGTACAGACACAAGAGTCTTTTTAAGAGGCTAAACTCCAAGCAAAATAAAGGCAGCAAGACAAAAGACACAATGTGAAGTGATGAAAACAGGAGCGGGAATAAAAGAATTCCCTTGTCTCAGTGACAGCCACTCAAGCAGCAGGAGCCTTCACCTTTTATGTTTACTGATTTTGTTACTGGCCCTCACTTCAGGCAGCAGTTGTATCCATCTCCAGCTTTGATGAGGTGATTAGCGCCATGCTGCTAGCTCCTGCGACCGGACTCTCTGAGAGAGGCAATCAAAACCTGAGACACAGAGGGAGGCCAACGTCTGGAGGACGTGAGGCAAACTATACAGGAAGAAAGTGCTTGAATTAAACATGGAGAGAAAAGATTGTGGCACCATCTTTAGTCACAATTTTTCAGTCTACTAAAACAATTTTGGTGCGTGAAATTGTGGCACCTTCATCTACTAATGAGAGATTGTACTTAATCTGTTCCAGGATCCAGTGTCACCAGCTGCTTTTTGGTGCAACAGACAGTGAGATATTTTTTCCTGCCCACGCTTCAGGCAGCTGTTTAATGCTATTAAGGCCTTGATGAAGTGATTAGCAACACGGCGGCTAAGAGACAAAAAGAGAAAAAAGGAGATGGAGACTGTGATAAAGCGCAAAGGTCAAACAGAAACTCCTTCCTTTGCTGTTTGCTAAAGTGTTAAAAACCAAGCCTATTTTCTAGGCCTTTTCTTGAAAATTGCATATCCATAATAAAATGAGTATCTCTGCAACCACAAGGTCCATTTAGAAATTGAGATGTGTAAATTTCAGTACTGGTGAAGAGTAGCCTAAATGAAGACGGCACACAGAAAAAATTAAATAAAATGAATATTCGCCTCCCCCAAAAAATCATACTTTAGATGAGTGTCCTTCAGAATTATGCTAATAAAGCTCAGAACCTCTATCAAATTATTGTACAATGTATGAACATTATCTCTGCAGTGGTTGATTCTGATAAAGTGAAGCAGTACAAAAAGATTTTACTACAAAATATTCAGGCAAGCTTTCCAAAATGTCCATTTTTGGCACAGCTTAGAACCACCTGCCCCTATAAACCATTGTTTAATCTTTATTTTCACACAATTTGCATAAACTAACTGAAAAAGAATCAACCGGGACTAAATAACAACTACTTTCTAGGCCCTCTGTGTCCCTCTGCGTAAAGCTGCCCTGACCTGCTTATTTGGGTGCAGTTACGCCTGGCTCTATCTCAGCAGCGGATTGGTTGATTCGAGTGATTGACAGCTCATTCTAGAGCACTGGAATAAGAGCCAATAGAATGAGGCTATACCCACGTTGATGTGATTGACAGTACTGGCAGCCAATCAGAATCAGCAGAATCCTGAAATGTGTGACGGGCAGGCTGTTGTGTGCGGTGCTCACAAAGGTTCCGCCGCTGCTAAAGCCTGTCCGGACCAATTTAGATGTAACACTGGAAATATTGTGGATTTACCTATAAAACAAACTTTTCACGGCAAAACAGCAAAGGTAAGAGGAAATTTACAACCATGTTTTGACCAAGCAGTGTCTGTGTTTGCTCGACTTTGCTCGTTTTTGGTCTCTCTCTCTCTGCTGTGCTTCTGTGTAGCTGCGGGTGCTATGTATCGTTCTAATCTTTGTAGCCGGCTCTTTCATATGAGCGGTATCTGATGTGTTTTGCATAATGTACAGTAGTATACGAGCCAGAAATGTGGCGACTGGGTCCACACAGAGGTGTTTCATGAAGTATAGTTTTGTTTCCTTGGACTGTCCAGAGTGAGAAGCTGCTCAGGGCCTGAGCTGTTAAAGCCTATGGAGTTTTTCTTGTAAACAAACATGGCTCACAGTCAGTGCTGCTCACAAGACATACTCTTGTAGCCTTTAGGCGTAACAAACATGTTGAATGCATTCCCCCATTTTTTAGATTAAAACCTGCATTGTTTACTTCCATGGGTGATTATACTGTAACTCTTCTTCTGTATGTTTCCACTTGTGGACAAGTGAAATAGGGACAAATTTAGAAGTTGCAGTTGGACTTAAGATGCATCTCATCATTTTCATGCTGGTGCACATACGCCACACTCCAGCAGAAGAAAAGGTAAAACAGAAACCACTCTCTGAAAAATTCTGTTCAAAAGCCACCAGCACTTAAAAATTCCACGAGGTCTCTTGTTCACAGGCTCAATATTACTTCTCTGTAGCACTGAGAGACTTTTAACCTGAGGCCAGTAAGAAGTGTTTGATGGGTTGCTTGAAACATGTCACCACCTGGTCCTGTCTGGAGAATGGCGGTGCCCATATCTGTGTTGCCGAAAAATACAGGCCACATCAGGAAAGCTGTGAGTTGTGAGGTGGCTTAAGAATATTTTAACTAAGCCAGCTTTATATTCATGAAAGACATGGAAATCTGACTTTATACAATATGAATATGGGACCTTTAAATATCGTTTCAAGCACCTTTATATTGATTTTTTCTGGTCCCGATATCACTATGTTCAAGTGTGAACGAACCCAAGGTGCTTTTTGATATCCAATCACAAGACAACATTCAGAGTCAGTGTTTGCCACATCCACTTTTCTTTAGCAGTGTCAACACAAATGTTGAAAGGACTAAAGGACCGCCCATTCAATCGACATCCCCTAAGGGATCGTCCACTCTATATGTCCTCTGAGGGATCACATACAGTACTCTACTGATGTACAAAGAGACACCTGTTTATTTGCATATAAAGCAAGAAATGATCTTCAATGATCAATCACTGGCCCGAGGACACAGATTAACACAACAACTTGAACTTTTCTTGACATGGATGAAAGTACTCAAAGTACTTTGAGTTGCAGAGGCTGGTGGAGAAGAGGAGCCAGGGAAGGGGCAGGTCAAGAGGGGCCCATAAGTTAGAGCTACGAGGCGACTGTGTTCTTGGCCTGTAAAACAGTTGATTTGTTGAAGGCAGCATGCGTGTCATTAGAGGGAGCTGGCCCTGAAAAATGCTTGTACAGAGAGACTTTAAATCTACAGTAAATCTTGGTTTCTGGCAGCACCTGCCTCTGATGGAGTAAATATTGGACAGTCAATGAATCACTGTGGAGAAGGAAAAACTCTGGGGGACAGTCTTGTTGAATCAGAAAGCCCGTGCTGACGGCAACCTTCCAGAACAATGGCAAATGTAAATCACATGCAGAGGTAAACATATGACAGAACAGATAAGAGTGAAGGAGCGAGAAGGGGAGGAGGAGGAGGGAGATGGGGAGGGCTGGTTTGAAATGTCATCCCAGAGTGGGCGACGGTTCAGCTCCCGTGCTCGCTGAGGTGTCGTATCTGGAAGAGGAAGTGACAGCGGAGGCCGTCCTGCTGCAGGAGAGCGACGGCTCGCTCTGCTCCAATCTGCAAACATAATGGCTGCACTGGTATGAGTTGCTCCCCTGCAGCCTAATGGCCCAGCATAATGAGTCTGATGTAAAGAAACTGCCTATACCACCCACCACACGTAATAAGTCCGATGTGCAGCGCTCCCATCCAATTCATTTCAACTGAGGGAATCCATTACTGGTGCGTCTTAATGCATTCGCACTTTCAAACACAACCGTATGCAAATGATTTACCATGCAACGGTTTATTCAGCTGGATGTTATTTTGCCAGGTTTGAAACAGTACTGACCTGATACAAAACTTTCTCAGTTGTTACTGAGCCGGCGTCCACAACTTTGCTGTTTCCATCAGCATTCAGGAGAACAATCTGTTTAGATAGCATATGGGTGAAAGCTGGTGTTTCTATTCTGAAGGGAGCAACATGTCAAATGAGTCAAACACTCTTTATCTTGACAAGATGGAGCTTACGTTTGAACAGTGCTATTCTTAAACCTGTACAGATTCATTTGTATGTTACGAGTTGCTGTGGAAACAACATGCACCACGTAATGCTGTAGGAATAAAACAGACATCCTGTCAAACAGAGATGTATTTGATTAATTAAGTTCTTTTCATGGCTTCATCTGCCTCATGAGAAAGATCAAGAGTTTTATATTTTAAACATATTCTATTCTGGTTTAATATATATGCAAACATAATTTATTTATTTTGACATAATCTATAAACATAAAATAAAATCATATGATTTCTGAAACATTTTATAATTTTGAGCATTTTAATGTTTTGATATATAAATGTATTGTAGATGTTATATGAATATCTGCCGGTCAGTATATATTGATATCACGTATAGTGGAATTCAAAGCTTCAGAAAGTGAAAATCTATATCATTATTAAAAAGAAATGCAAATATATAAGCATATATGTTCAATATTCTGTTTTGATATACTTGCATATCTATATTTTATTTATTTTATGAAACCCCCTACCCCTATATAACAAATCAACACAGGTAATTCTCATATGCAAAGTCAACCTAAGCACTGACCTCAGCCACACACCTGTAAAGTTTTGTGACTTTGTGAGTATCCTGCAGGTATAGACGGCTGCCATGGAGACGGACTGACAGACATGTAAACACCTGTCAAAGTCATCAAAAGCACCTGTGTGGGTCCTGCTACACTCAGGCCCTGTCCCATGCCTGAGTGCGCTTGGTTATGCACACACTTTGGTGATGTTTTGCTGATGGAACGTACATTTGCATAGTGTACAAGCATGTATTAAATGGCCAAGCGCACAGGGATATTTAGAAGCAATTGGGACATACTGTACTTGACAAGTGCAGCCTGTCATCTGAGTGCCATTGTGCACACTAGCACAACAGTGCACAGCAACATTTTTAATATATTAGTGCTGCTGGATCACAGTCCGCCCACATCTACTCCAAAAGTGTCTCTATGCGCAAGATTTAAATGTATAAGTAAAAAAAAGAAAAACACAGAGCATGATGAAAAATATTCACATAAGTTATAATCAATAGAGAAAATTATTATGTGATAACAGGTCAAAATGATCAGATGTAAAAAATAACAAAAGTAAAAAAGTAACAAAGCTGAAATTGAAAAATATTAGATAAAAGAATACAAAATATGAGATTTAAAAAGTCATGAATGAGATAGACAGTCAAATTCATTTTATTGAAATTTAATCAATGGCATTTCCCAAACGTGGCTTGTGGCTCCCGGTGGGGCATCCTTATGTTCCCCAGATCCTATGTTTCCCGAACATGGGTAAGCTCCCCTCCCGGTGATGGCAGACTTCACCAGTTGTTGCATTGTGGGATTCAGTGGCGTCATTAGGCCTATTTTAGGGGGGCTGAAGCCCCCCTAAAATATTCTTAAGCCCCCCCAAATAATTTGGTGTTCTTTTATTATGTGACCTTTTTTTTTATATATATATATGTGACATATATTCTCCTTTTAAGAACCCCAGCGGTCACCGCATTTGTCTCTTGTTATTTCTGATTTGTTTAATTTAATTAGTTTGTTGAGTGTGTGACCACCCCCTTCCCAGCTGTGAGTTGGTTGCGCCCATGTAAGCGGCGGCTTGTTTGAAGCTCCGCTCCGAGCCTGCAGTGACGGGCTACAGGAGCCCTGATGTCAACAGAGGGAGAGAGTCAGTCCACCTGTAGCTAAAAGAGGACTAGCAGGCATCAGACAGTAAGCTACTACATCTCTAAATAGTAGTGTTGTCAAAATGACCGCGATAAAATTTGAATTCATGTGAAATATTAATTGCGTTGTAAACGGATCAGTTTTAAAGCTAGAGTGAAGATACAGATATCATATGAAACCAGGAGACATTAGGCTTCTGTTGGTACCAGCCATGTCGTGATAGCTTGTCAGAAAACGGGCTAAATAATGCTCCAAAGTTCGGCTAGATTCTGGTGGGGAAAACTTTTAAACGGGGATCCTGAACACTCCTGTCATCATGTGTGTGTTCCTCTCTCTCTCTCTCTCTCTCTCTCTCTGTCTGTCTCTCTGTCTCATGTGCCGTGTGTGTGTGTGTGTGTGTGTGTGTGTGTGTAGGCTATGTGCTGTGTATGTGTGTAATGTGTTACTGTAACATTCATCTGGTACTTTATAGCTTGGCTGTGTTAAAGAAAATAACATTTAGCAGTAAAAACAGATTATTTAATGGATTAATTTAAAATACTAATGATATCTGGTGACACTGCAGGCAGCACAGACAGACAGGGAGAGAAATGCTGTAGGGAGAGGCCAGACTGAGACATGCCCTGAAGATGCAGAAGATCAGGTAAGACACAGGAATATATAAAAACAGCATGATAACAATATAGGCTAGGTATAAATATATATATATATATATTTAAACCTAGTCCAAATAAAACTACTAATAAAAGCAGAATATTCAAATTAAAATGATTCTCAGGGTCAGTCATTTGCACAACCCCCCAATGTCTATTTCAGCTCAGAAAAAAAAAACATCTGAAATTTCTTGTGAAGGTCCTGGTTGTGTAGAAGATGAAGGGGTTTCTAGGGTGAAATGTGCACTCTTTACCATAAATATCTGCTCCAGTTGGAGTCACACTTCATTTCTGTTGTCTGGTCTTATTTGAATTGGAAAATGTGAGGAGGTCTGGGTGAAATCAAAATGAGCCAAAAACAGCTGTATTTGGATGGAGTGTATAACCATTATGACACAGGCTACTAGTGAAATATAATTAGTTTTCCAGTCCACCTGGACATATCCATGATAGTCAAACACCTGAAAAATTACTCAGGTTCACTTTTTTTAGCATCTACTTTTACCCAGTTACTCATTAGATGTACTACTTTACTTATTCTTAGATTCAACTAGCCCATGATTCAATACTCTAAATTTACTCTAAATTCTAAATATTGTGTTTTTTCTGGGCCATTGTGAAAGTTCGTGCTTGCGCACTACATTCGCTCACATCCTGTGCATCTACTGGGGGCTAAGCCCCCCCTGTCCTTAAAACCTAGTGACGCCCCTGGTGGGATTTATACTTGGCCAAATCGCTCCGATGCGATCTTAACTAGATTTCTGCCTCCCTTTCCTTTAACGTAAGTGTGGGTAAAGTGCAAATCAAGTGCACTGCACTTTTGGTCGTTGTAGAAATAGGACACACTCGTGCACTTACACTACAGTAAGCCCAAGAACGCGCACGTCAAGTGTCCAAGCATGTATGTGTGATCGAGTGTGCATATTGGGACAGGCCCTCAGTGTCTCCAAAACACACTCTGCCATGACGGCAAGCAACCATCACATGATGACGGACCGTCATGCACTGCTGAGTTCATGGAACTGAGAGCCAACGTACAGTAAGTTGTGGATTTTCTCATCCTCCACTGAAACATTTAATTCTTCAGCTTAATACAACATGAAAAAAGATTTGTTTTTCGTTTTTTGAGCGATGACACTCAACTCCAGCCGCATCGTGTTTATGTGTTTAATAACAGCCGCTCAAAGTACAGCCACCCCAGCAGCCAAGTCACATTTCTGCACCAAGAAATAATAAAATAAGAAGAAGCCAGTGGGGCGGTGGGGGGGCGGTGGGGGGGATCCAAAAGAGTATTATGTGCTCATGAATAACTGTCAGTGCCAACGGGCAGAGATTACCAGATAATGTTTTCATGTAGCAGCAGGGAGATGCCGACTTTCACTGAGAGCACGGCTCTCTGCCTCGACAAAGTGTCGAAGTGCTGCTGTAGCTTTGCTGTAGCTTTGAGGCAAAACTTCACCCAGCTCTGCTGAAACACTTTTTTACTGAGTACTTCTGCTGAGACGTGACAAGTAACCCTCATCTGTTTTTGTTTTTTTTCTATTCTTCCGTGGAGAAAAAGAGGAGACAGGGACAAACCAGGATGAAGAGGGAAACAGTCTCTAACACCATCAATAACAATAAAAACTTGAAAAAAAAATCTATCTCTTCAGGAGATTCTCTATTACGTTTGCAAATTTTGAGACGTTCACTTTCCTTTTGAGCAAATTACAAACACATCATACTCATCTGCACACTGTTCAGTGTTGTATGTGAAGTACTCAGATTACTTTTTTTGTTTTTTGTTGTTTGTACACAGCCACCTGCGGCACAGCACTGTCTCTGCACTGCAGGAGTGGACGTTTAGGCTACATCATGGTAGTAGCTACAGTACTAGGGGTGTGCCAGAATTTTTATACTCAAATCTGATTCTGGTGCATTCCAGGCAACCCGTAACTCATGTTTTTCTGACCGAACTGTTATGAGTTCACGGGTAGGAAGTTACAAGTTTGACTGCCGTTATAGTTCACTTTCACGGGTAACAGGTTGGGAAAACACAACCCAGATAGCACACGTACGTCTGGCCGACGTCGGCCTGAGGTTGGACGTCGGCCCTATAATTTATAACATCTGTCAAGCATCGGCCCATGGGCGAATATCTTCAAATTTGATACTCATTTGTGCCAGCTCATCAAACGTCTCTGGTGCGTCGGCTTTAAGTCGGCCGCAGACCTGCCCACAGACGGTGGGACCTCCTGTCAGTTTGGTCCAGAGACGTCGACGGAGTGCGTTTCAGGTAAGTTACTTGGGATATATTGCCAAAAAAAAGAGAAAAGTTAGGCCTATTTCGTTTATTTTGTAAAAGTTAAAGGTTTCCGGTGAGTGGCGAGGTACAACGCGGTCGAAATAATAGGCTACCAGCACAGGTGCCAGCTTATTTATAACTGTATTTGGCGTTAACGTTAGTTTAACTTAACGTTAGTTTTCTAACATAACGGTTACAGCCGACACCAATAAAATGTTAAGTCCTATTTTTTTCCCTCTATTGGACGTTATCTGGCTGGAAAAAGGTAGAAGTGACGGGACCGGTAAGCCGTTGTCAAAGCAAAAAAAAAAAAAAAAAAATGCTCCAGAACTAGAGGGGGGGCTGGCCGGCCTGCTGCCCGGGCACAAGGCGCTGGTGTGCGGATGAGTGAAGGAGGGAGACTCGGTCTCTGGAGCTCACCATGGTTACATAGATAGCAGACGCTTTTTAGGCTACATTTTTGTCCTCGCGCTTATGACAGCTGACTTGAGAATGATATTAGGCTACTCTGGTTAACTGTTGAGACAATTGAAATTGGTAAAAACAAATGTGTATGCTTATCAAAATTACAGAAAGAAGTGGCAGGCAGGGAAGTGAAGTTTTACACGATGGCAGAGGGAAAGGGCTTGAGAGTGTGATTGTTGCTGAGATTTAATCAGGTTGATTTGTCAGTGATTTATGACAAGACCGGACACTGCACAGAGCAGCAACCACGAAGACTTGTCATCTCACTGGTCATTAAATAAGACACATTGTTTACTCCAGCACTCCTTAATTCTTTACTAATTCTTTCCTTTTTACTTCGCAGAGCAGTGAGCGAGTGAGCAAGCACCTGATAAACAGCGGATGCGCACCAGATGATTGACCGGGGCAAAAACTGAAACGAGAGGCATACAGAGAGGAAAACCGGCTACAATATAAGGTAGGTAGCCTATGTCCAAAAGGCTTTGTCCTGTCGTCACGACGTGAGTGAGGGAGGATGGTGGTTCAAGTTTAGTGATGAGGAAACTGTCACTAGGTGCGTTTTTGAAATGCGCAAAACCTAAATATCGAAATTAAAAACTGGTAATGGAAACACCTACATTTCTAAAAAACTCTCAAATATCGCAAAAAAGTTTTTAGTTTTTGAGACGAATCGATACAACTGGGAAGTTACGGGTTGCCTGGAACGCTACAAAGTCGTAACTCGTGACTTGAAGTCGTAACTTGCGGGTTCAAAAGCCTGCCTGGAATGCAGCATCAATCGACTAATTGTTGAATCATGTTTCATCATCATTTCAATCAATCATCATTTGTGTCTGCCAAGCAATCAACTCATTCTACTCACCTGGTTTGCCCCGCCCATCTGCTCACCTGCAGCCCATTTGCTTGTTAGTCCCTCACTAGATACACTGGTCTGTTTAAATGTTCTATTGGAGTGACCCTATCTGATATCTGCCTTTACACCTGCTTTGCTTGCACGAAGATGCAGTTGGCTACCAAAGTGGAAGAGGAAGTCAGCTGGCGCAGCTGCAGGTAAAAACACACACTGTCATCAATATGCGCTATTATTGATGATGTACGACTCGCATTGCCACGGAATATCTGATCTGTCTGTTTAGACTGCAGATGCATTGACGGATATCCAATTTGTATCTGATTTATTTCTACATATAACGGGAGCCAGAATCTGATCTGACAAAATCCGATATCATGCGTTTTTTAGAGTAGCAGAGAGAACAGGTGATGACAGGGGTGGGTCGCATCTTTAAAGGGATAGTTCACCCAAAATTCAAATTTCACTCATTATCTACTCACCCTCATGTCAACTAAGAGCTGTGAGAATTTTCTGAGTCATCCGTGCCTTCTCTGAGTTACGGGGGGAGGGGGGTCTGCGCAGCAGTATTTGTCCATATAATGGATATTGAATTTTGAATTTTGGGTGAACTATCCCTTTAAGGATGTTGGTGGTTGTGCGAAGGCAGCGTGTCCTGAAGATGTCTTCCAGTGATGGCAGGCTGAGTCCGATGATCTTTTCTGAAGTTCTTATGACTGGCTGCAGACGTTTCCACTCTGCCTCTGTGCAGTTCACATACCAAGATAGGCAGTATGTCAGAACAAAGTAAAGACAGCCTTGTTATGTCTATGTGATCTGACCCTGCTGGATTTCCCCCCCTGCCCCTTGTTGGATTTGTTTGTCTGGTGTCACTGATCTGCTGGTTTTGACTAATATAAGCTGAACTTACAGTGCAACTTTGTTGTGCTTTTGGTTCTCCTCTACCAATAACAATGAATTTTACGGTAATATAACTGTGGCCGTTTTAAAAAATATATTTTAATGTGGAAAAGCTGAATAGTAAAAGAGAACACAAGAAAATGAATCAGGGCAGAGAGATGACGGTGAGGCAGCAACTGAAACACTGACAGACAGCAGTGTTGTGCTGTACGAGTACAGCTCTGGGATTTCCCTGTTGTCTCAGGGTTTTCACACGCGTTAGATTCTGTTGCTCCCATGAAACAGGAGTGTTACGCACAAGCTGCCAGTTTGGCTCGCAGCGGGAAACAGTTGCCCTTCAGCACGGAGACTGGTAACAACTCCAGGCAGCTCCTGTATAAATGAAGTGGTGCTATTATAATATAAGTGTAATTTTTTATTTATTTATTTGGCTTCTTCAACTACATCAAGGTCAGAATAATCTCTAAGGATAGATCTGCCTTAATACAATACTCGCAACTTTACTGACCAAAAGAAACAGTTTAAAGACCCTGAAAAAGCTTTGAAATTTGAAAGAATTTTCATTCCCAATACCTTTTACCTTTTTTTTTTAAATCTCAAAAGAATGTAAAAGTTGCCTGAGAGCAGCATCAGAAATAAAATGCATAAGGGACTGCAGTGCATTATGAATCCATTATAATGGCATTACAAGGCTTTCAGATGTTCTCTGTGATATGACCAGCTATTTTCCACTGTTGAGCTGCACTCTATTGTGCAATATTTTGTCTTTGCATTTCTACAGGTGAAAGGAATGAAAACACTCTTTAGGCTTTCACCCCTCCTTCGGCGTCGACACCTCTTCATTGCAGAAGTGTGGTTCATGTCAGAGGAGAATTAACCTGGACCAACACACTCAGCTGATCACCACAGTGTTAAGCAGCACACCTTTTCTCTTTTGGTACTATCAATTAATTATAATACAAAAGAAATGAAAACTAAGCAAAATGTTAATGTAACCCAACTGAAAATTAGAAAAATGTTAATGTAACCTTAACAACAACAACTAAAGATCCAATTGAATAATCAGTCATTAAAACACAAATTTTCATCAATCTCCACCTCTGCAGTGGAAAATAAATGTGAGGAAAATGAGGTGTGGAATTAATTAGAGAATATACTGTATGTGATCATACTGGGGTCAGCTCCTGTACCTGGAGGCTATGCACATGATAACAAGTATTTTCAATATATCATGAAAACAACCTACAGCACAAATAATATCATGAAAAGTGTAGGATCAATTGTGTTTCTAATGTAATATGATACATATTGGCATTACATGTAGGCTAAAGGGCCAGTTAATTCAAATCCAGCAGACACCGTGATCAGGAGACGTCTCAGCTGCACAGCGGTCGCTGCACAGTTTGGCTGCTGGGTAATCACACTGTCAGAGCTGCTCTCCAGGCTCTGGGGATTAACACTGACACCTCACCAGGAAGTGGAGTAGATAAAGCAGCGTGCTCTGGCTCTCCCAGCGGCTGCAGTTACACACAGATGCTCTGCTGTAATGAATCATGTGGGCGATTGAAAACCTGTCAGGCTTTCTTTTTATCCATCACTTTCTTCAAGAATGTTCAATACATAGATTTACAAAATCTATTAGACTTCATAGATGAGTTTCCATTTAGCTACGTCATCAGAAAAGCTCCCCTTTGTCCTTTTTAATTAGTCACCTCTAGTGCTTCCCAACCTGGAGGCTGGAGCCAGCAATGAGACATGAAGTGAGTCATCAATTAAGTCATCAGGTCATGAATTAAGATGAAAATACATTTATCTATAAGTCAAATAGATAAACGTGGTGTTGAGCCAATAACATGATTTTAAAAAATAGTTTACACTATTTGTTTGCTATCTCAATCTGTTTTTTCACATTTTCATGGCAAAAACTGGAGGATCTCGACTGAGAGCTCATCAGCAACAGGAGGAATTAAGGGCAAGAAACACAAGAGGTATAGATGGTGATACAACAGGTCACTCTCAGATCAATCCTCATAGTGACCTGTTGTTGTTCACAATCATTTAAAAATTAAAAATGTGCTCTGAGAGGGCATCATTTGACCTCAACATAATTATGTGGTCAGAGGTGGGGCAGTATCAGGGCCATGGGTTCGAAAAGGTTGTGCTGCCTACTGACTGCTCTCACCTTCCAGACAGTTTCAGATTCATTTGCTACAATATAAATAGTAAAGCATTTTTAAATGTGAGCTTTGAGCAGCACATACAAAACTCCATTTCCAACAGTTGCACCAGCCTCAGACAACAGACAAACCTGCACAAAGAAAACACAATAGAAAGAATGCAATTTTACAGATAATGCATCAAATACGGTATGTGAAATAAACATCATTTTCAATGATTTTCTGGCCCATTTTATCCAGAAAAAGCCCAATAATCCATCACTTGTGGAAATATGATAGAAGGTGCACAGAGAGAAGGAGGTCTGTCCTTGCAACATGGTTCAGACAGACTGGATTTGTATAGAGGACAAAAATGTGGTGAATAAGTGCAGTTCAATTCTTCAATTCATGTGACCTTGTTTGTTTCACAGAGAGGCTGTTGGACAAAAGACCAGTTACACCAAACTATTCACTTTGCAATAAGAATAAGCATATAACTCATAACATTTCATAAAATTGTCATAAAATGAATTAAAGCACTTATAAAGAGTGTGAATACTAAAGTCCAAATAATAGAGCCCAATAAGCAAAAACAAAAACCACCTGTCATTATAAAGAGAACAGCTGCTGATTACATGTCAAAGTAACAATATTGTCAATGGGTTGCAAAAGGGGTTGAATCTGGTCATGTGATATGATAATTTTCCATGTGTCGCAAATGAGACTTTCTTGATCATTCAGACATTGATGCTGGTTCGTTAATCACTAATAATGTAGCAAACATAATAGAACGACTCACTGTTGCTCTTACTTTATTGTTAACATTTAGTTACAAATCAATTAACTAGTTACAACCCTTCCAAAATACTTGATAAGGTTTCTTACTGTAAGGTGGAACCAAACTTTTTGTTTCTCCCCACAATTAAGTATGGACAAAAAATACATTTAAGAAGTCAGTGTTTAGTATGTTCCTGTCCTCCTACCAGAGCAGTGACTCAGCCTTTTATCTGTAAACACATCTGTTATCTGCAGTTGAGCCAAAAATACCCCAAAAACTCAGATTCTTTTTTTTCTGTGTATGGCGTCCTTTACTTTCTGTGTGTTTTTGCTGATAACACCACTGTGCTGTGTTCACCATGACTTGTGATTTTAATCAGATGTACCTTCCAGCGAATGCGGCTCCCTCATTAGCATTCAGTGTGTTCACCTCGCTGCACTGCTGGCCGCTCTCGTTCCCACTCGCAGCGCTGTCTTCTTCACTGTAGGATATGATACATAATGCATGTGCTCCAATGACTCCCTCCTCACTCTCCTTCTCTTTTTCCTGTTCTGTCTCCCCATCCTGTGGTCCAATGTGAATAATGGAGCAAACGATGCACCATTAACAGAAACAAAGCCAGCCAACCCACTGGCATTTATATATAAATAACTTTAAGCTTATTTGGTTTATGTCCTCTTGACTTAATTTCAGATAACTGCAAAGGATCAAATAGTTTTATACAAGACAAAGAAAATAAAGTTTGTGTGAGACAAAAAAGGCCTATAGCACGAAACACTGTTGTTGTTGTTGTTGTTGTTGTCACATTAAATCTGACCTTAAGTTATTTGGCCAAGGGTTACTAAAGTCTGGCTCTATTCTGTTAGAATTGCCGCCATTCAATAAGAGAAACTTACATTGAAAAAAGTCAATGTGACATCTTTTGTGAAGTATTAGCACTGTTGTGTCTGAAGCCAATAGCTAATGTTTTTGCAAATTGGTGTAGCCTAATGATGCCCTGGTGGCTGTAACCAAACCCTGGTTGCTTTAGTCTAAAATGCTGGTTGCTATACAGTAGAATGCTACTAAGTATTTGTAGCCAACGACTAATCAGAGCAAAGAGCAGGATGACGTTAGCCTGACAAGCCAGACTATGATGCTTAACGTCATCGCGTTAAGCCCACCCAACGACTCTCTAAACAGATAGAGCGCTGTGATTGGTGAACACAAACAGTGTTCGAGACTCAAAACTATGGCTCGTTTCTAAACCGACCTGTGGAGCAAATACATTTGCTGCCGCTAGGGTGCGTCTAGATTTCTAGGCTTTTGTGCATTTCTTTAACATTATGAAAGGGTTAGGGGTGTAATTCAATCCAAACAACACCTAACCAAATAGTTTTGTTGCTTGGGTTAGCTACTGCCCTCTGTTGGTTTGCTTTAACCGGGGACACAGATAAACATTTTTCAGCAATAACAATGTGGCTTCAGGTGTTTCATCAGAAACATTTGCTGACTGAGTTGATTTAGTGATTGACAGTAGTCAACGTTATTAGATTTGCTGCCTTTGCTTTCCCTGAGCACATGCCTGTGATTAAAGGTGGTACCGTCCTCATCTGTCTGTCTTTCCTCTCACATTCCCTCCCATTCACACAGGACATCTATGTAGCAATAATTCCCTTCAGGTCAGAGAATCCATTACTGCCGTTTACTTCTTCTCCACCTTTCTCTGTCTCAGCGTTTCTCTCTGTGTTTTCCAGCCGTCACAGCGTTTCTCTCTAAATAAACCTCATCAATCTACTGCAACAACAAAAGCCTCCACAGTCTTCAGAGATGGTCCACATCATGCTCTGCTGCACCTCAGACACCCCTCAGCCAATGCCTGGAGGTTGGAGGATTCAGACACAATTCGGCCCGGCAAACCAATTCTCTGACAGATGATGGAGGGCAAGTTTCAGACCAGGAATCCTCATTTAAAGGCTGTAATCTGCACGGTGTAAAAACATCTGCCACAGCAGTAAACATTTCACATAGGGCTTTGTAATGAAATAACATCAGAAAACTTAAATTGTTGAATTGATTTTAAACATATTACTATTATATTACAGTTATTGCATGACTTACTGTACTGGTTTAGTCACATCAGGGCAGAGGGAAGACACAGGTTGAACAGGACAGAGCTGCAGGAAAGATCTTTCCCGAGCCTTGCTGCCGTCTTTCCTGGATAAATACCACCAACATTCCATTACCAGAGCCGCTAGAAGGATAAAAGATCCCTCTCATCCTCCTTCAGTCTGTTTTATGTACAGAAGCATCTGCTGCCACTGGGCTGCTAAAAGCTTCTTCCCTACATTAAACCTCAACATGTAAACTGTGGACATACACATCGTAATGGTTCTCATACTAACAGTTACATAATGACCACAATGAGAATAGAACTGTTAGTGTTACAGGGGTTGATCAACCTCTGTACTGCTGTTTTTATTTGTGTCTGGTTTTTCAGTGAAACACTAGCCTGACAAGCCAGACTATATCATTAAAATGTCTAGTCTGGCAACGACCGGTAGACCTCGGCTCAATCCAGGGGGCGGGATGAAGGCTGTCTTTCAAACTGCCTCTGCACGCAATAGGGCAGCGCTAGGTAGCGCTACGACTAATCAGAGCAAAGAGCAGGATGACCTTAGCCTGACAAGCCAATTAAAATGTATGTCGTCATCGCGTTAAGCCCGCCCAACGACTCTCTAAACAGATAGAGCGCTGTGATTGGTGAACACAATCGGTGTTCGAGACTCAAACAGTTCCTATGGCTCGTTTCTAGACCCACCTATGGAGCAAATATTTTTGCTGCCGCTAGGGCGCGTCTAGATTTCTAGGCTAGTGAAACACGACTTGTTTTTAATGAATTTAATGCATCAAAATGACCAATAAAGGTAGCGTTGGAGATCATAGTCTGGAACATTTTTTTAACATATTGTTTGAAATCCTCTTCACACTCCGATTGCAACCAATTAATTAAATGCTTTCTCAAAAAAATGAAAAAAGTCTGTCAGCTGTGGAACGGACAATCTTTTAAAAAGAGCATCCCATTATTGTAATTGCGTCAATTGGATCATAATGTGTCAGTCAAGCTGCTGTCGCTCTCCCTCCCTCCCTCCTTTATGGGTACCGCTCCTCCTTCACTAATCATGTGCACAATCAGAGGCTTCAATGGGTTACGACTGTGGAAAAAACAACAACAGTAACCCAATGTACCACACTGAAGTCCGGTAGGTGGTAATCTACCTTAGCTTGATGCTGGGTGGTTTATTATGATCTTAGGTGTTTTCTTTCACGTGAGCCATGAGAAAAACCTGGCGCACAGTTAGCAAAGGGGCTGCGACTTTTGACTGTGTATTTTCAAAATGTGGCCTGCTTGAACCATTTTTCCAGGATCCCCAACCCTACCTTTAAAGAATCTGAATCCTGTCAGTTTTGGTGTGAAAATACTAGTCCTGCATTTTAATTTCAACTGGGCTGAAATTGTGAAATCACAAATCAAAATACCAATACCTACCAATAAGGTCCCTACACATGGGTATCCAAAATCAGATGATTCTGAGGGGTTGAGAGATGAATACTGTTAATGGAGAGAAAATGCAGGAATAAAACTCTGTATCAAAGATTTATGTAAATGACTATCTGACAAGTTTTCAGGGGACTTTTTCATCTTGACAAGGAGACCTAATTGGACGCTATCCGCAAGGGGTCACAATAATCTCAGCATTTACGTAAACTCTCGAGAACAGGAAAACAACATGGCAGGGTAGGGCTTCTACAAAGTGTGTGTGGTCTCAGAGATGACCTGACAACTCACCACACTGTAAAGAGAGGAGCCGATGGGGAAACAAGAGCAGATCTCAGCCTTGTTTCTAACTCTCCAACGCTCCACTGCAGCAGATGCAAAAAAAAAAAAGAAACGCTGGTGACACTGGTCCTGCTTCATTTACTGTATCGCCACAGGCAGGGAGATGTGGTGCAACACAATAACACTCTATTACACTCTCTGTCTTGCAGGGCAAACTTGATTCCAGACATGTTGGACTGTTTCAGCAGGTCACTGAGGCCTGGCTGCTCTGCACTGGTTTTTAACTCCAAGATTATTGTGTAATAGTTTAGATAAAATCAGAAAAACGGCATGATTTCATGACTTTGAACTCTTGTTTACAGCTGGAGTGGCACACTTTGATGCTCTGAAAACCAAACATTCACTTCCTCCGATATCCGAGGTGATTATTCAACAAATTAAAATTGCCTTTATTTTGTTTTTTTAATGGTGGAGTCAGTACAAAAAGCCACTAATGGAACCTGCTCTGCCCACTCATGGACGCTTTATATTTGAAAATGGTTTCTGTATTCATTAGCATTCATTTCATGCAGGAGGGGAAAGAGAGATAAAGAGAGAGAGAGGCAGATTCAGATTTAGACAACTTCATTGATCGCATGAGGAGCAATTCATTTGCAACTTACACACACACAGACGCACACAAGCAGATCAACAACAGACGGGTCAGTACGAAGGAGAAATGAACACTTTGTTATGGGTCATCAATAAATAACAAATATGAGGAAACAAATGACCAAAGTTTTAAAAAGAGTCATTTAGAATAAAAACACAGAGGGGCTGTGTTTAGTGGCCTGATAGTGGGGTGAGTGTGGGGACAGAGGACTGGGGGCCACAGTTTCTTCTCCAGGGGGAACCATTATAACGCCGGACCGGGGGCCATCACAGTGAATTCACTGGACAGAAAATGTTCAGACGGGCTGATGGCTCTTTTTTGTCTGTTTCTGCCAAAGGGGGAAACACAAGTCTCTCTGCTAGACTCCAATTACACTGCAGCAACTTCCACAACTCATGGAACATTTTGTTTTGCTGCAAACTAGAAACATGAGAATTAATGATGGACATCAGTTTCCCAAGAAATATGAACCAAATCAACCACTTGTCCAACAGACTTGAAATTTGACACATGTTGTGGTGATCTCAATAAAATACATCTGGATCATAAAGTCCTCTTTGATTTTTAGATTTAGATTAGCTTTTTTTCTCTATATGATAACCTAACCCATTCATGGTTTGCACTTGTGGTTCCCAGCCTGAAAAGATTCCGTATCGAGTGTTTGAAGCCGGGGTGAAGGTGAAAGGATTATTTGAGAAAGTTAAGCCATCCAGTTAAGGGGGCTGTTAGGAGTCAAAGGCTGAAGTTGTTTTCTACACAGTATTTTCCCTTCTCTTTCCATCACCATAGTCATTTGCAGATTTAAAACAAGAATTTTAGTGCCCTAAGTTTAACCTCACTATGACCAGAGACTGTAACGTGGCAGCAATGCTCCAATATGACAGGAATAGTGAGTTTTTACAATTGCCTAATACCAACACAAAGTTTTCCACTCCTCTACCCAGGACTTTGCCTGCCTGTGTGTACGGTAAAGGTCTTCACAGCAGACACACACAAACCGCCCACACACAACCACATGTGTATTAGATAAGGCACTGAAGTGCAGGGCTGGTCATAATTTCAGTGGAGCCGGCGGAGCATCTTCTGAGGTTAAAATGTCGACTACTCTGGGCGACTTCAATCTCCCACGGTGCCGCTGGAGCACGGGAAGCCTCGCCTCTGCCCAATCTAATCTTCACTGTAATCCACAGCCCAACTGCTTTCCCAGCACCACCATCTGCACCCATCATGCCGGCCGCTTGGCAGCAGGGTGAAAATAAGAAAAAATAAAAAGTGGTCAAAGAGGGTTTGATCTTGTGACTGGGTGCCCAGTGGAGCAGTGACTTTAAATTCCAACCGCCTGAAACTTAAATGGATTCGTCTCAGTTAATACCAATTCCCAGTGGCGAGTGAGGCCACGTAATTGTGTTTGTGGAGGGATAAGGGGTTAACAAAGTCTGCATGCTGTTTTCAGGGACGACAGTAACTGGTGCTGATAAATACAAAGGTCATTATCATCTTAAAAAAACAGAGTACAACAGATATTAACCAAAAACAACAAAGTCACATTAAAAAAGGATGAACTGCCAGTGTGTCACGTGAAAGGCACTATTCCTAGACACAGGTTGATTTTAAAGTGTTTTTTTAGCTGCTGAAAGTCCAGATGGACTGACACACTGATTTTACTTCAGAGTTTCAGTCTACTGAGCCGCTTTGGTTTCCCAGCTGCTCTGTAACTGCAGGGAAGAGGAGGAGCACTTCCACAACACTGAGCACCGCCTCTGTTACTGCAAATTAACTACTCTGATCACACATTATTCCTATAGGCAGAGGAAGAATGAAAACATAAGACACAAAAGCAGAGACAGCTGGATAGTGGTGGACTAAGAAAATAACTCATAAAATAACTCTAACTCTACTTTTCACACGGACCTCACTTTCTGTAGACTAACCCTTTGGTTGGGTTGTAGATTCTGGAAAAACGGTACTAGCAGGCTACATTTTGAAAATACACAAGCCAAAAGTCCCAGCCCCTTTCCTCAGACTTCTCTCTGAAGCCACGCCTTCACCTTTCCATGGACGTAGGTGAAGACACCCAACGCACATTGCCAGATAAGCTACATTGCCACCCATCAGACTGGAGTGTGGCTTTGCTGCGGACGTAGGTGAAGACTCTGGTCGCGCAAGCGGGAGTAGGGAGAGGGGGAGAGAGACGGCAGCTTGATTGGGCGTAGGCAGAACCAGACATGAAGGCATCTGATTGTTTTTTTGCTCTCGGAGTGAAAAGCATGGATTGGTCAGAGTTTTGTCAGTCCTGCAGCTGCCACAGAGGTCTGATTATTCCCGTTCCTTTTTTCTGAATACATAATGTATTGACTGCGCTCAGGATAGAAGGACCATTTCACCCAGTATGACAAAACATGTTTCTGCAGGATTACCAATTATAACTTTAAATGGTTAAGATAAATTCTGCCACTATTGATTGTAAAGAAAAGTTCTCTAAATCTTGAAATACATCATTTCATGGCTTTATTGACAACAACATTTGGCATATTGATCATCATCGTTGTGTTGTGCAGACTTTGTTATTTATGTCACTGTGGCCTGTTTTGTTTTCAGGCTACACACTTTCCCTCCATTAGGACTGAGCAGAGAGCAACAGTGTTCCTGACTGGCCCTGCTGTAGAATACGTTGATAATTTTGTTGTATTTGGCTGTATTCATAGCAACTGGGATTTTAGTTTCTTCTCCCTCTCTGCTCCATCTTTCCTTTTTTTTTTTTACTAACCATCCATTTCTTGCAACTTGCAAGCAACACAGATTCAAGACAGCAGAACTGTAATATTTTTGATTGCTTTGCATTGCCAAGAGGTGTGATTACATTTGTTGTCAGACAAGTGGATTTCGTGCGTCATCTCATTCTTACTATATTTTCACTGGTGAAGTTGACTGTTCAAGGCCACAGGGAAATGTCCTAGTGCTCCTGATGTGCAGAAGCGATGGTAGCAAGGGTAAACGACCATGACCGAATCAGAAGGAGTTAGACATAAAGACCTGTTTTCAATGAAATAGTCTACTGTTTAGTAGTCTAGAGCTGAAGTAAATAAAGTCAATGATTATCAAGTTCTGCCAAAGTGCTGCTGAAATCGTGAGGTCATGTTCATGAAAATGGAATGGACAAGGAGACATGAAAACTTATATGCTGTGTTTTTGACCTCTTAACTCTGTTTCATCTCATCATAGATCAAGAAAACTGTTGAGGTTCAAAGGTTAAAATGAATCTGTATGGATGTGGAAAAGAAAACAGCAGACTCTACAACACATCTCACAGAGAGGGTGACGACTATAAACGGCAACTTCAAACAAAATACAAACACAAATGAAGGTTCAGCTTTCAAAGTGTGGACGTGCGTGGCATTCGATTAGTGTGGTGAGAGGGGTCACAGTGACCTTACAAGAGCGATACCTTCATTTGGAAAATAGCTGAAGGTTTATCAGTGTGTACACAGGTTTTTAAACTGATACACCTTGAAACTGTAATGGATTAGTGTCACTCATTACACTGTCTGCCTGCTCTACTTACTAAGATACATGTTTATCTTTGAGAAGGAGAGAAAGGTTATCAAGCTCGGGGTAAATTATTTTACCTGTGGCTCCCCAGCTTTATGGCGATATTCAAGGTGAGAGGAAATTGAAATTTTAATGAATTAGTTCTACATGCTGCATTATGGTGGTTTATGCACAGGGATGGGTGAGGCGGGGGTGATCCAGATAAGGATGAATCACATGTTATGGAGACACTCAAGGTGAGGCCAGAGCAGGTGTCGTCTGAAAAGAAGCACCAGACTGAAACTTTTGTCTTTAAAACCTCACAGCGTTCAATCATCTGCGAACACACTTGAAGCCGAAACACACCGACACCTGCGTTCCCACGGAGACAGAGAGGTGATTGAATAAATGGATGAAACAGCAAAGGAGAGCAGACAGTCTAAGTTGAGGGTTTTGGTATCATGAGGCTGCAGCTCGTCCCTCGTGAGCAGAAAGCTCTGCAGAGTGAAGCCACAGCCACAAATGTAATCTGGGAGAAGATGAGACGGCTGCATGAACCCAACGCGGTCACACACAACACAACACAACACAACACAACACAACACAGCTAGTGCACCTCAGGGACAGGAAGTAAACATGGTGAGTTGTAGCTGTCAGGCAGCTGAAGGTCAGCTGCACTTTGCCTTCAAGTGTCCATGAGTGAAACGCACATTTTTACACATCAGTTAACATCAAACAGGAAACACTGAGCTGTCAACTCTGTGACTGAATGCTAATTCCATTATAGCTGAGTGGAGGAGACAATACATGTTCATACAGTGCAACCTTTTAACACACTGTCTTTGGCGTGTCAGAGGAAACAGACTAGATTTGATTATCTTCCCTTCATACCCTACTTTTATTACTTTATCTTTTACTATTATGTCTTAATTTTTACAGGTCTTAATATCCCCTCTTTTATTTATGGTTTTACTCTTGAACTCCTCTATTATAGTAGGCTATTTCATTTATTTTTTATCATCCTCTCTCGTATCTTAACTTGTCTTTAGTGTTTCCTCAGTGCAAATTTGTAAGATTCATGATAGCAGTTCATTTGTTCCCCTTTATTATTGTCTTATTTCTATTGTATGGTGGCCCTGAGGGCTCAGACCACTGCAGCTTAAGAAATGCAAACATGCCTGCAAAACAGAAATGTGCTACAAATTCAGAATTCAGGTTACACCTCTGTTTATCTAGACTCATAAAAACTGATCCATACTTTGTCATAATTGCCATGTGAAGTTTTGTTCCTGCTCCTGTCTGGTCGCCACTGACTTCTACGTTTCTCACCAGTAAAATATATTACGGAAGCAAAACTATCAGCAAAACAAAGGGAGGAAGCTCCAGAGCTGCAGAGTTGATGATGATTCTCTGATCTCGACTCCCCTGATAGAAGTGATACTGAGCTTTTCCTCCTGTGGCTCAGTGAATAGGACAAATCAGGTGGTGCTGAGCTGCATCACAGCTGATAATCTTTTTGTCCATATTCAGGGACACTGTGAGGAAGGAAAAAAACAACCTGTTAAGATCCTGTGTGATACTAAGGAAAAGTGTCCTATTGGGACAAGATTAAAAATAAATGCATGACTGGGGGGAATTTCAACAGGGGATATCATTGTATGATGGTGGTGCTGCAGGTTAGACGGACAATAAAGGCGCCAGAGCATGAAAATGTGATATCAACAAAAGCTGTTCCTGTACACACACACACACACACACACACACACAAATGCTGGGATGGTTTTGTACATGAGGACAGACGACATAAAATGCCTGCTGAATAGAAGGTGTACACCTTCTATCCAGCAGGCCTTTTTATGTATCTCAGGTTGTGCAGACGGAATGGAAATCATGGATGTGAATCAGGTAATATCATAAAAATGTAAAACTGACCTTGGGTAGATCAAGGTTACAGTATTTTTTTTACGTAACCTGCACAGAAGCCTTTGACTCTGGACGATGCTGGATGCTGACTTAAAGTAAAACCACACTAACAAATCTGTCAGCGTCTCCTCAATAATGCAAAGTCAAGTTAAAGTTGAGTTAAAAGTTTCATTAAGATGTCGTTACATTTAATAAAACGCATGTCTTTCAGAGGAAGCCTCCTGCTAATTGATATTCAAAAGATAAAAGACAGTTCTTCAGTGCCCCCCTGAAGTGGAGCTACAGATGAAAACCACGGGAGGGGAGGGAGGGTTGCAAAGTTTACAAGCACATTTTGTGTGTGTGTGTGTTTAAAAAAAAATTTTTTTTAAGTAAAGTCATATTTGGATTCACAGTTTCTCACCAGGAACACATTGCTGCCACTAACGCCGACACCCACTGATCAAAACAAAGAGGGGAAAGAAACTTGACTTTAATGATCTTTATCAATCATCCAGCAGCTGCTGCCTCCTGCAGGGAGCGAACCACCAGTGAAGTCCAGGATCAGACGACTGGCAAGTTTTTATTTTGTTCCAACCCAAGCATCAAGGTGGCAGTGTGGAGTAATACAGTTGTTGTTGTGTAAGTGCAGCTTGGACACCGACTATCTTTTGTTTACATATGGGCAGAAATGGAGGATGGTGGTGTCAGACTGATATGAACTTGTTAAGAGATATTTTTTTAAAAACAGATTAAACAGGATTGTGATGTTTTGTTGCTGTTTGTGTTGTTGGAGTCAAATGGTGATGGGTGATTGGTGATGTGGCTTCAGGTTAATCACTGCTGGGGAATGATTATTGTTCAATACTACAGTACATGATTATCGCAATACAGCTCAATTATCTGGATTTGTGTATGTTTTTGTAATTGTATGATTGTGGGAACTAGCTGCAGCTTCTATGAAAACACCAAGCAGGACTTCTCGCTGTCTTTTCGGGTTTTTTACTGACGAAAAAGACTGTCACAGTACAATAAAAACGACAACTAACAGAACATAAACAAACTCTCTTCTTCCAACGTTTACCAACTGACCCTTTATTCTTCTAGGTTCGAACTTTGACCTCTTCTCAACTGACACGTAAACGAACAGAACGCCCCCTTGTGGTCTAAGTGTGTAACATCCCATACCAGTAATAAATGAAATCATGTATGGAAATAACTTTACGTTTACTCTGTATTTTAATATGATCTATCTAATATATTGAATGTAAATCATGAAATAGAATCTATAAATAAATAATTATTTATAGATAATGTAAGACTTAAAGCAGAAGTAAGTTGTGTTAATATAAGTCTTAAATAGTTATATCTTCCGACAGCAATCACTTACATAGAGTGTTTGGACTGAAACACGGGTCTGTCAGTCACTCTGCTCTGCTCTGAGCCGAAGAGAAAACATTTATCGTATCCTACAGTTTTTATCCAATGAGGAGAGAGAACGGCATGCAGGGCTGTGGTGCAGCCAAGGAACGCCGTGAATGTGGCGACGTATGGACGAGGACTGTTATGGTGCGTTCAAGGAAACTCGTATTTTTCCGACCGTGAAGTGGTACCAGTTCGATCTGGTACGAGTTCACCGGTCGGAAGTTACGAGTGGCCGTTATAGTGACTTTCACCGGTAAAACAGGTCGGAAAAACACGAGTGGGTTGCCTGAAACGCTACAAAGTCGTAAGTTGTGACGTGAAGCTGTAATTTACGATTTCAAAAGCCTGCCTGGAACGCAGCATTAGCGAAAACGACCGGACCACTTACTTCTGCTTTAAGTGTTTTTGCTTCTTGCTACATGAATGTCCATTGTCCTGAACACTTGCAAATACCCATGAAATCACTACTACTCCCCTGGACCCCTCTTTACTGCCTGCACAGCACTCCAAGCCCTTGGATGCACTTGCCTGACCTCTGTCCTGAAAACCAATCATTGAAATCCTGTACCCAACTCCTTTCTCTGAAACCCTCAGATACCCAGTCGCAATAACCCCTGATAAAGTCCCTTTCCCTCTCAAGAAATCTCAGATACACATTATCTATCCTCTTTGTATGTATCTGCACAGAATCACCCCCCACCCCCCACCTCCCACCCATTTGGGGTGCTGTTTAACTCAGTGAGTTGAGCAGGCACCCCATATGCAGAGGCTAATAGTCCTCGCCACAGCCTACCCCTGTTTGAATCCCCTGGTGAGCCCTTTGCTGCATTTCATTCGCCCTCTTTCTGCCTCCACATTTTCTGCCAATCTCTAACTGTCCCCTGTCAATTAAAGGCAAAACGCCCCGCAAAATACTTCAAAAAATAAATACATGAAATAAAACAGGAGGTCCCTTTCATTGGCTACAACCTATTAGCCACACTTCAAAGTGGCCACCATTGAACATTCGGCACCAGTGATTGGCCTGAGGCTATATGACCAAAAGTCCAACCCAATCTCCAGTAGCCGCCCCAGGCTGTTAATTATGTGTTCAAACAATTGGCTGTTTTGTATTGTTTTGTTTAATCTCTTATTAGGCTGCAAGCTGCAATACACCGTCAAGTTCCTCTGTTTACTTCAGGTGTTTCTGGAGTTTTGACTCTTCGGACAGTTTCTGTCTCCATGCAGCTCAGTTGTACCAGAAGCCTTTTCTTGTTTCTACCTCAGCTGTTGGTCTCCTTGTTTTTCTGTAGCGAACTGTTTTTGTTGCCATGTGCCCACGTTTTCAGGAAATAAATAGATTACGTCCACTATTCAAAACCCAACAGCGCTGAAAAGAAGACCAGTAATTGTGTCCTGAGTGGCTGCATAAACAACATATAACCTCAAGCTGGGGCATCTGATACGGAATATATAAGAAGCTGTGAAAAGTTGATGCTAAGGGATTAAAACGCTGTCCAAGCGCTGTTTCATCATCTTAAAGCTCTTCACTGCGAGCCTCAGATATTGTTTTGATCAGCAGGAGTCGAGGATCCTCTCAGCTTTTATCTTCTTGCAATCTAATTTTTCTTGCCATTGATTTTTTTTTTCTTAAAAAAAGTGTGTTTTTGTTTGTTTCTTTTGTCTGCAGGTTTAAAAATAAAACCAGGCACAGCAGCACAATCGCCTCCTCAACAGCACTTCTAATGAGCCTGTATAGGACACAGCAGCTTGATGAAGTACTTATTCTCAAGCAGCTATGATGATGTGATTTGATGTGAGTTCAGAACTTGAGTGTTTTTCATGAAACATCGGAAACATCTTCATCCCCAAAGATGTGTACTGTACAGCTCTCCACTCCTTTCTGCTTCTCTCCACTTAATGTCTTTCTTTTCATTCATCCACCTGGCTTCTCTATGCTCCTACCCCCCTCTTCCTCCTCCTCTGGCTTCCAGTTGTCACTCATTTATTCTCTAATCTCTCTATCCAGAAGCCTTGGTCCGGCTCCATATGGCAGAGCGCTGAGGTAGCAGTTGGCCTATTATCAAAGCCCACGCTGCGGCCAGGTTCCTCTTCGACTTACACATGGTGACAAATCAGCATTCAGGAGGCTGAACAAGGAGCGAGACGTGGTAGTAACACACTCCACAACACAGTCTGACGGTTGAAACTCAAGGTGCGTGACACTAGTGCACATCCAGTCAGTGTGAGGCGTGTACGAGCGGGATGATCGAGGCTGCTGAGCACAGCTGCAAACCCAGTGAGGGTCATTAGGTCGGGGCTGTTAACGTCCAATCTGTTGCCCTGTAAATTCAACCCCATCTTCTCTCCCCCTGCTGTTTTTATCTCTGCTGGGTCCTGCTAACTCTGAATCTGCTCTGGGGTAAGAAGCACATAGAGGGGAAAGTGTGTGTGTTGCGTACCTGAACCTCTTTGTCACTGAGCCATCAATTCAGTTGTGTAACTGAAGAAAAACATTGGACATATCAAGGTTTATTTTGACGGATGAACGGTCACTCTGAGGTTTTAGACATTGTTTGTCTTTCTATTGAACTGAGATCATTTTAAAACCGTTCAAAGAAGAATTTGTTATGTTTCTGCTTTTTTGAGCCTCAGATGAAAAATGTCTCTGCAAGGATGAAAAATCAGTTTGAATCATTGAGCTGCTGCTCCTCATGACAATTCCTACAAGTTCTACATTTTGATATCTTACAGCCGATTGGCTGAAGGCTATAGTGTAAGGTTGTGATTGGATGAAGACTTCACTGAGCTGGAGGAGATTATCAACATTTTCCTGAACTGTGGACTGTGGACCTCCCGCTAACTGGCCGCTAAGATACTTTACACCATTACCTCATGGGGGTTTTCCTCTCTCCCCAACTATGGTTTCTCCTCGAGACTGTTCAACTGTTTAAAAAAAGAAGAAAAATTGCATCATGTGTGTTTGTTTGTTTTAATTAACGCATCAACTCGTGGCTGCAGTAATTTTTACAGGAGCAGAAGGTGTGAGCTTTAATTCTTACAAATTATATTTATGCAAGAGTATTAACCAACATGGTGCTCCTATTCTTACCCTTAAAAAGTACCTTTGTTGCCTAATCTTTATCAGCCGTGTTTGTGCCTGAACCGAATTAAGTCATGTTTGCTGTGGTAACCAGTCATTGTGTTTATTATGGTAACGACAAGTGACGTCCATTATGCATGGTACTGTAGGTGCTGTATTTCAGAAAACTTTCATATAGGCTCAGGCTGTATGTTCTGTTCACAACACCTGTCGCTGCAGTAACTTTTTCATTCCATCCATCTCACGTTAGCCATATAGAAATTAAGATAAAACAGTAGAACCATACAAATTTCCTTTTCAGAATAAAAGCGTTTAATAGCAAGACGAAGAATTGCTGCGATAAACAAACTCCCTCATGCTATAATTCATCTAAAGAGGAATTGATTCTGTCATGACAGAGATTTATTTTAGCACCAGACCCTGTATGACTGACAGTTGAGCTGGTGGCCTATTATATTAATGTTTGTTTCTGTCACAGACTCTAAATATAGATGAAAGTGAAACGAGCCTCTTTAATGTGGGTGTACAGTCTCCATTTGAACATAATGAGACTGTCAATCTAATGTTATAAAATAGATGAATAAGATCTTATTATCAAAGTAATCTTAATATCCAGATATTATTCCTAGCTTTAGCTGGCAAACTGCATAATCTAATGTTGTATAACCCGCGACCATTACACCACTGTTCAGAGTTCATCACTTTATAAAAAATTGAAATTGAAAATACGTGGGTAAAAATACTGGTGAACCTGTTATTGCCAAGATTTAAGAGAGGCTCTCTGTATTCATTTTTTACATAACCTTAGGAAGCTGCAGCCGGATGAACACAGCGCTTTGTCTGATGTTAAAACCTGAATCCATGACCTCACACACTCTGTGTCGGCTCTCTAAACCGACAACAACAGACCTGGAAACTGTTTTGGCTTTGAGTCAACTTGTGAAAAAAAAACTGTACTTTCACATGAAAAATAAAAAAGAAAGGAATTTTAAAAATCATTTCAGTAGAAAATTACAGGTTTGATGCAGACACAACAGTCATTTTGTCATTTTGAGTCAGTATGGTCTCTCACATACACACAAACACACGCAAACACACTCCTTCCCTGACTACCCACCAGGCTCCATTGTGTAGTCAAATCCCTTCTAGTCAAGCATCAGCAGCCATTGTGTTTGAGTCCCATTGTCGACAAGTGATTAAATGAGTATTACAGCGTTGAAAGGCAGAGGACCCTGGTGGCAATAACCACTGCTGGTGTGTGACAATAATGGAGGATAATGGACGGTCCGGCTCATCCAGCCCACTGTGTGCAGGCCTGACCGGCAGCTGTGAGGGACAAAGACCAAAACCCACGATGGAGAACACAGAATCCTTAATAACTGCTAATGTTCTGGACGGCAGCTGAGCGGCCTAAGCCGAGCCAGGGAAGCTTTGCCACATGTCTGTCAATATGGACGTTGTTTGGTTCTTGCATGGCCACCTCCCTCATTTCCACAGCTGAGACACAAGGCAGAGCTGTGTCTGCATACAATATGCAGATTCACCAAGCTTTATTAACAATACAATCTTATCGGATACTTGTTCCAACTCGATTGCTAACATTTGTGCCTACAGTAAGTAGTTTGTGAGGTTTGATGATCAGCATAATCAACACTCTTGATTTGCAGTATAACGAACCTGTTCTGCTCCATTTATAAGTGACGTCTTGTGACACAAATAAAGCAGTATTTCACATTGGAGCTAGATGATGTCCTGTAGAGGAAGAGAATAAATGGTTTGATGTGAATGCAAAAACACTTGGATCTAATGAATATGTTCATTATACCTGTGTATGAAATGACAATGTGAAATGTGCTGCTCATAGTGATGAATAATCATCACCTGAATCTGTGGCTGTCTGCTTTATGGAGCATTTTAAACAACTCCCCCACAGATCATCTGTGCAGGCAGCTTATCATGACCCATTTTCACACATCGCACGTTTTATCGTGAGTTGACCTCAGGAGGACAGTGTCTGTTCCACAACCTTAAGCATGTGTTTATCATTGTTACCATGGTGGCAAAGGTCACAGGGGAAAAAAAGCAAATATACAGACAGTTGAGTGAAAGAGCCAGATGTTTCCCTCAGGAGCTGGTGGAACTAAAAGACAAGTGTTTAAGTCCACCCAGTTGAACTTTGGGCCCGAGTGTGGTGTGGATGGGCCATTTTGAACACAACCTTCACCGGGACCGGCCTAAAGGGTTGGTCTCTGTGCTAGAACAGTCAGACTGAATGTGGCGCACTCTGGTGCCCAACTGCCTGGTGTACGCTCAGGGCCGTTGTATAGGGGAGAAAGGTGATGATAATTCTAGGGGCCCACAAAAAACCCCAGAAGTCTAATCTTTGTATGACTGATTTATTCTGCATAAGACCCTGACTGATACTCATAGTAATGCTGCATTAGCATCAAAACAAAGTAGGCTAAATAAAAAATGATAATACATGCGTAGTCTAAAAAAAAAAACAGGAAAAGTCAGGGGGTAGGGGCCCACTTTAGTATTCTTTAAGGGGGCCCAGAACGGCCCGTATGCTACAAGTTGGAGCTAAAAAGGCTCCCGTAGTTTGCTCTTGCAGCCGTGCTTCATTCTAAAAATCTATTATTTGCAGAGAGTGGTAAATACAAACGATATAAAAGGAAATGGCCAGCACTACAAATAACCTGCATACTTGTGTACTGTGTTATGTGTGTCTCCATTGTTAAAGTTTAGCGTTACTTCTCAGGAGTTGGATTTTGTCCCATTTCGTTTACTACTATCGAAATATTGTGACAGTTCCAGCAAATATGACTGAATAATTGTTACCAACTGAAGCTTTAAGAAAAAGAGTTAAACATAAATAGATGTTTATAAATTACATACTTATTAGGTAGTAGGACAATTCATAAATGATTAATTACCAATAGCACATAGTTGTTGTAAGTGTTACCAAACATTTTTGTACATTTGACAGTAACACGTCACCTGTTCTCCTCCCGACACCTGAGTTGGAGTCACAGAGCCACTGTTATGAAACACTGAGGGGTCTCACGTTTAAAATGCTGCACTTCAATTTAGGTGGAAAGAGGCTGCTCAAGACTCAACAGCTCAGCTCAACAGAGGATTGCATCTTTGAAAATGTTACTACTTTGTGACTAAAGCATCCTACTTTGAAAATCACTTCAATACCCCTGCCTCAGCGAGTTCCATTTTCATGCCAACAATCATTTTGTTGGAACAGGCGTCCCATTTTCAAACGGTGAATATCTCGCTGTGAAATGACGCTTTTCAGAGGGAAGAATTTGCTATTTGCTGTGATTACACTTGAATGTCAAACAGTTGCAGCCGCTACTGTATGATTACTGCCTCCCGAAGCACAGGCTGGAGACGCAGCCTCCCCCTCAGTTCCTCACACCTGGGTACCAAAAGAAAGAAGAAAAAAGAAAAACGCCCCCTTCGTGAACTCATCTTATGTATGTGGAACTCTCTCTGATAGCGTGTTTGTCTGTTTAGTGCATATTTCTATGCAAATAAGAGTCATAAGTGAAGATGTGAAAGTGTAAACACAGAACAACATGGTTAGTATTCAAGAAAGTTAGAAATAAAACTTTAAGTCATCTGTTTCCTGCTTTAGAGGAAACAGCAGAGAGACTTTTATCAACCACTGTGGAAGTACCAAAATTACTTTTTTCTATCTTTCTTATCTTATCTTATTTCTCCCACTTCTTGGGTAGGTAATGAGTAATGGGTGAAAGCCGTTTATTCACATAAGAGAGAAAATCACATAACTTGAAGAAACAGAGCATGAAAGAGAAAAGTCAGACAGAAATCCACGTGAGCACATTCTCAGGATTTCTTTGATTTATGTGGACGGAGCTACAGCCACAATCTCACATCACTGCAACACTCTGCTCTCTCTCCATCTCTGTCTACTACCTTGCTCCTTGTAGAGAAACATGAGTCATGAGTCAGTGTAGAGAGTGATTTAGGCTACTCAGTCATCTGCAGTCAAACTGTAAAAGTCAGAGGAACAACATGTCAACAGCATGTCTATTTACACAGATATTCACAGATTTACAGCTTTCCTGGGGCCTCATTTATCATTGTGGATACACGCTTTTTTACACGCTCTTTCCCCCATTTTGTGCGTACGCACTTTTCTCCGCCTAATTTGGGATCTATCAAACCAAAACTTGTCGGGAGAAAGAGCAAAAATTTACGACCAGTCCGACCATGGCGTACCGGCATTTACACGCTTTTTGAAGAACAAGAGGAATTGGCGACGCCGCTGCAGAGTCAGAGAACTGCAGTATGCGAGGGAGAGAGGAGCGCGGACACTGTTTGAAGTAGTGGTGGTGATGATGACCCCCCCCCCCACCACCACCACCGCACACGTGTTGACGTCGGCACTTTACATGAAAAGCACAGCGACTCAGATTTTTCCCCTGTGCATTTACACTAGTTTGCTCCTAAATACTGGCTTTATAAAACGAATTTCGTTTTCTTTTGATATCATATTGATATTTTTCCCCTGCATGTAGGCTACACCTCTTCCACAACCCGTCTGTCCAGTCTGGAAAATAATTTCTGCGATGTGCGTGTGTTACGTAGCCAGACTGGACACACAAGCAAGCAGCAAGCCCAATAATGTCGGAGCAAATCAAAGCAAATGAGAAAACATGATCGATATTTTTTGTGTGAATAATATTTATTGTATTTAACAAAACTGGGTGCTGCCCAACATCATTTTAGGAAAAGTCACAGACTGGTGGACTTCAATGTTTTTTTTTTTTTTTTTTTTTAAATATATAGCTATGCACAAATGAAAATCAAAGTCTTCCAGTGAACGGAAGTTGGGGGTTAGTGGAAAGGGGTGCAAAGTACTGACTGGCAGTGGAAACCCTGCTTTAAATTATTATGACATAATCTAAAATAAGGGGCAGAATAAATATGATTCTTCTTCTTTCTGTTCTGTTTCATTTAGATTTGGGAGTTTTTTTGTATTTATTGTAGCCTTTCAATGCAAGATGATGTTTCTGACTGATATTGCCGTGTTACCGTGTATCTCGCTTTCAGAGAAATTCCGCTTCTTTCTCCGCTCTCCGTCCGTCTGTTGTCTTCACCGTCTTCCACTGACGTCATTCCACACGTTTCCAGAGTGCACATGGCTACTTAATATGCACGTAACTGATTTGCATTGACCACATATGGTTGCGTGGGGCCGTTTAGGGGGCTGGGTATGAGGCGTGTTCTCATCCACGCTTTTCTCAGGTCCGGTGTGATCTATCAAGGGAAATACCGTGCAGCCGTGTGTACGCGGAGTTTGATAGATCTGAAAAGAGTGTATATTTTTTGGTCGTACGCACATTTTGCCTTTCCGTCGTACTGAAAATTTAAGAGGACTTTTACACGCTCTTTGATAAATGAGGCCCCTGGAAGTTTCGCTGCTGCTGCACATGGATTATTAGGGTGGATTATTCGTATTCGTCTTTCTCTCTACTTCTTCCGAGGAAATCATACTTTCCACGGGTGAAAATTCACCAAACCTTGCACAAAGGTCCAGTCCCATGCCAGATTACCTCAGCTATAAACTCAAGCCAATAGTCCGGATGGTGGCGCTACAGCAAGCGTTCAAAACTTTGAAAATTCATAACAAATCAACCATACGTGCTACAGCTTCACAACTTCCATCAAAATGTAGCCTCAATATTGAAGAAACCTTTATACATTTAAATCTAATTTATGAAGTCCATCACTCTGTTTTTTTTTTTTTCAAAAACTGTAAAACTTCTTAAACGGACATTGTGTAACTTCTCCTGTTATCTATTCACAAAAATCGGCTACAATTTGTGAAGCCACTGTTAAGTTTCCACTTGCCAATTAGCTCAGCGTGATAGACGATTGTCTTTGGTTCACAAAGTTGCGCGTTCGAACCTAAGCTGGTGCAGTAATGTGAACATCTTAATCATCTTTCTGTCCTCCAGCTTATTGCTTAAAATTGCCTGAGAGTGACTGATCGTCAGTGCAGCATCTACAAGTCTTCTTTCTGTAAGAAAATCTGCCTTCATGAAAATAAACCTAACTTTGCACAAAGGTTCAGTGTCAATACTTCAGTGTGAAACAATCTGTGGGTTCTAACTTTGCACAAAGCTCAACTAGTTCAGAAGACCTGGTTGATGTACAGTGGCCATGCTAATTTAGTGATTAAGGTTATAGTGTGTTGTTATTGAACTTTTTTGTTTGAATAACATGGAATTTGCAGCTTCCAACTGCCGCTGATTATTATTGCTCCATGCAGCTCTTCTTTATATTCATGTTCCCCATCACTGAATTTGTGTTTCCTGCAAAGTTTTTTATTCCCACATGGATGCCTCAATGTTGTCTTAAAAAGCCTAAGACGCAGGAATAAAATTCTGCTGGTAAAATGAACCTTTTCATTTTTATTTTGTTTGTGATATTTAGTCCAAAGAAACTTCATCAATCTGAAAATGTGCACCAAAGTAAAATAATCAAAAATGCAGTTCCCAGTTAAGTCCTGTGAGCCCTGAGGATGTTTTTCAAGCTTTTTAAAAAGTCAGTGAAGCCAGATACACCAAATTATACTGTAGAGTAAATATGAGTCAATATTCAATTACGCAATAAATACCCCCTTTTTTATATCCACGCCTGTCTTGGAGTCGTGCATTTGAGTCTACCAGTTTTGAAGGTCATTAGAGTAATGGAAACTATGCAGGTACTGTATATGTTTACAGTACCATTTACAGGCACACATTTTGATGTACTGAGCTTAATTAACTTTCTTATTGTCTTCCTATTCTGCCTAGATGGAATATGAGTATTTTCAAATTTTGTCTTAATAACTGAATTTTCTTCTTCTTTCTTCTTCTTCCAAGGAAATCCTAGCCTGGCTAGAGATTCAGTCTGGGAACCACCCGTTCATTTTTTCGTATTTGAGGCGTGGTTTACGAAAGCCCAGAGCTGTTTATTGGGTGCTACGAATGTCTATCAAATGCGTCTGTACGTAGCTTAGCTAATTGTATCAATCATACCCAATGATGTATGCAGAGCGACAGATATCCGATGAGGAAAACAACGCTAAACTTTGCTCTTTCTTCAAAATAAACTTGCGGTCTAAACTACTTAAAGTCCCACTCCCGCGACCCTTTTCGGCCATTTTAAAACCAGCTCATTAGCCATGCACATTAGCAATTCACCTCTGGGGGGTGGGCGGAGACTGCGCTGTTTTGCACCCGCCCAGCCACCTCCTTGCACCCCACCCCCCGGTTGCTGACAGCTGGACATTGTACAATTACAGATTCAGCGCATTTAGTGTAAAACTCCACTCTGGGATTCGATCCCAGACTGGAGCATAGTCCTTGCTCTTACTGCATCCTGCCCTGTCCGCCAAAGTAAGCCCAAAGTAAGCCCACATCAGCCAATCACGTTCGTCCTGTGGGCTTACTTTTAACCAATCACGTCCCTCCTTGTGGGCTTACTTTGGGCTTACTTTTGACTTTGACCAATCACGTTGCTCCCGCTCCGGCTTACATTCAGGGCCGCCGATCTCGCGATTTTTCCCTATCTGGCCATCTTTCTGCCGCCGATCTCGCGATCATTCCCTCTCTGACAATTCGTCTGTGACAGTGATTTGGTAAGTAGTGAATTACTCTGTTATTTAACGTAAACTTTTACGGTTTTAGACGGTAAATAAACAGAAAAACGTGTCACTTAAGTTAATATAAACTGTAGAATCAAATATTAAAAAGTAAAGTTAGAAAAAACGGCTAATATGCGATAATTATGTGTGGGGGGAAAAAGCCGCTGAGTAACGTCAGTGTAATAGCGGTACAAAATGGCCGGTAACGGCCGAAAACAGGACAGGTAACTTCACCATCATCACAGCGATTAACTGAGTCGGCGGTTGTAGGCACAGGTGTGTTAAGAGCAATGATTTATTAATAGTTCGACGGCACAATACGCCCGTATGGACAATAAACTGTATTCCCGTCCATATGAATGAGTGATAAACTGTATTCCCGTCCATATGAATGAGTGATAAACTGTATTCCCGTCCATATGAATGAGTGATAAACTGTATTCCCGTCCATATGAATGAGTGATAAACTGTATTCCCGTCCATATGAACGATAAACTGTATGTAACGTTATGTAGGACAAGAGATTTTACCATAATTTATGTGATGTTTAAGCAATATATCACGACAGGCCGTGGTATATGCTCATTATACCACGGCTAAGGGGCGTTGTTCGGCGCGTGAATAAACTCAGATTAAGAAAATATGTACACTAAATCAGAATTAATTGCTAATCTTGTTTGTTTGCAAAAATAACTGCAATGTCACATTTTCAGTGTTGTACCAAATGATATACAGTATTCACATATTATAATTTTATGTGATTTATCAAGTGGGGACACTAAAATGTTGTGCCTCATCTTTGACCCATATACAGGTATCTTTCAGATAACTAGAGCTAACAGTCTTTTCTTTTTTCATTCAGATAATGTATGCGTACCCAGTTTTTCGTCGCCAGTCGGCCACCTCAACCAGGCTGCTGATGGCGCCCTCGGAGGAGGCAAAGACCCTCACCAACACCGGGTCTGGAAGGGCCAAACCCAAGCAGGAGGTGCTGGCAGAGGCCACTACCTTTGTCACTGGTCATGGTGGAGACCCAGCTGACAGGCTCCTGGTACTGGCTCACTGCCAGCTGCAGTTTGGCATGTTCCAGGGCCAGAGGTTTAGATGGCTCCTGGAGAACAGCCTTGGATATGCTCTGTATTTATTGCACAGCATGTCCAAGGAAACCATGCAGGCCAACCCTCTGTCTGAGAACAAGCAGCTGTTCCAGGAATATGCCTCTCAGATCAGAGAGATGACGGAGGAACTGGAGAAGTTAGGCCGTAAGCAGGAGATGCAGAGGAAAGCCAAGGAAACTGGAGACCAGGGCTGCTTGATGGTGGAGTTCGGAGATTTTAAGGGTCACTCAATGAAGGAAGTTTATGAGGACCAGAGCCAGAAGGCCCAGGCCCTCATCACTTACCTGAAGACTGCTGATGCCCGGCCCAACACCAACATGGCCCTTTTCAAGACGTATGTCTTGAAGAGACGCACTGCAGCTTCCACCCTCTCCTCTTCCACCTCCACTTCCGCTGCACGTCCACCTGCAGCCTCCGCCTTCCCGTCTTCGGCCTCCGCTGCACGTCCACCTGCAGCCTCCGCCTTCCCATCTTCGGCCTCCGCTGCACGTCCACCTGCAGCCTCCGCCTTCCCGTCTTCGGCCTCCGCTGCACGTCCACCTGCAGCCTCCGCCTTCCCGTGTTCGGCCTCCGCTGCACCTCCACCTGCAGCCTCCGCCTTCCCGTGTTCGGCCTCCGCTGCACGTCCACCTGCAGCCTCCGCCTTCTCCTCTTCGGCCTCCGCTGCACCTCCACCTGCAGCCTCCGCCTTCCCGTGTTCGGCCTCCGCTGCACGTCCACCTGCAGCCTCCGCCTTCCCGTGTTCGGCCTCCGCTGCACGTCCACCTGCAGCCTCCGCCTTCCCATCTTCAGCCTCCGCTGCACGTCCACCTGCAGCCTCCGCCTTCCCATCTTCAGCCTCCGCTGCACGTCCACCTGCAGCCTCCGCCTTCCCGTGTTCGGCCTCCACTTCCTCTGCACCTCCAGCAGGATTCCAAAGTGGCGCATGGAAGCCCGCCACTGTGAAATCTCTGCTGGCACGTGGGAAAAATCTGTCCCCTTCACAGCTGGTGAAAAAGTTACTGTCACCAGTTAAACTCTGTGAGTAGGAGTGTTAATTTTGAATTTCCCCTACAGCAGTCCTACATGTATAGCTTGTAGCGTTTTAACAGATTATACAAACTTGTCCACTTTTTTCCAGCTCCAGCACCGCACCTCACCTCACCTCCACCTTCAAAACCCCGGCAGCTTTTCCCTTCTGGTAAGTATGCACCATCTTACAGACATTTGTCTCTGTGTATTGTTAACAGTAGGCCTAATACTTTCAACATTTCCTCTCCAGACCCTGCCGAGATTGATGATGAGGAAATGGTATCTGCTGCAGCGCAATGTGAGGCACAGCTTAATACAGGTGTGGCATATGACACAAATGCAAATATGATGTGAATGTTTAGCGACAACACTAAGAATATTATTTTGTGGAACATTTCTACGTTTTAAATATATTTTTATTCCCAATACAGCATAAAACCACATCAACCAGGATGCAAACCTTAAAGATGTACAAAGGTGTCGCTGTTTTTTTGTGTTATTTGCTTAACTCCACTCACCCATGTGCTCTAAATCCATGACCTGAATTTTAACGCCTTTTTTTCCACACCCTTTTTCACAATTACACTGCATGCTCCGCTCATTCACACTTTAGCTCCCTCTGAACCGCTGGGATGGTGGACAGTCGTTGTTCTAATTATTACAATAGTAGTTGTTACTGTGTCTGTGTGCATGTTTCATATCTGTGGTCATCCTTAATACTTGTGAATTCATTTTGCATAATTTTCCATGTGCTTACACTGGGTTCTTTGCTTCTTAATATTACTTAATGTACTACACTATCTACTACTAATCTTAACATTGTAGTATTTCATCATTAGTATTATTGACATTGTATTTTAACACTAGTATTATTAAGATTGTACTATTTATTCAGTTTCTTTCTGTAGTTTTTCTGCGCTGTGGCACTTGGTGAGTTGCATTTATGGCATATTACTATCAAAACCAACATTCAGCCTAATTAATTTCTCCTTCATTAGCTCTTGCAGCCACGGTCCCTCGCGAGGCCTGTGCTGATCCTCCTCCACCAGCAGCTCTCCTTCATCCACCAGCAGCTCTCCTTCATCCACCAGCACCTCTCCTTCATCAACCGCCAGCTGAGCTTCCCAGTCACTGGAAGGATCAGCTTCCACCTTACCAGCAGGAGTGGATACGGCACACTCTGTTCAAGGCCAACCCACGTACCGGCAAGCCAGAGCTAGTGTCACATCTGAAGCTTTGGTGGTATCCTCCTCAGCCCGCCCTCATTCACACCCAGCCTCCCGCCTCGCCTGACCACTTCTTCTGCCGGCCGTTGTTTTTGTGGATGCCCCAGAAGATGTGGCTGTTTCCTCTGGTCTGTGTTCGTCCAGCCTGCGGCAAGCACAGACTAACAGCTGCAGGGGTGTACAGAACAGTGCGGAAGGTGCTGGACATCGACGGGTGGTTTGACCTTGCCACTGAGTACCTGGAGTGCAAACGCTGCTCCAAAAAGTATCCTGCTTGGTCTGAAGACATCTTAGGCCAGCTGGATATGGGCCACCGCAGCAAGTTTCCAGCTTTGCTCACTTACAGGTAATTCATAATTAATGTCAACCATTATTAGGTGCTTTTATATGTGTTTTTTTTTTTTTGACATTACACTCCTTCCTTTCATTAGATACTCGTGTGGCATCCGTGTGCTGAGGATGATGAGGGAGAGGACAATGGGCAACAGTGTGACCCAGCTCTACAAAAAGCTGCAGGAACAACACAGCGAGGCGTGGATGGAGCGTGTCTTGCAGTACCTGACAGCTTGCGAACCATTCGCAAGGTCCACTGTTGCCTGCCCGTCCGTCTTTGCTGAGCCTCCCTGCTTACCTGCCCTTCCCAAGCCCAAGTGGCTGTTAGCGGTTTACGCCAGGGATGTTCTCAGCCGGCTGCATGAGGTGAAGGCCAAAATCACCTCCATCTTTGGCTCTGTCCTCAAGATGGACTCCACCAAAAAGGTATCACAGCCCTGTTCATATACAGAATTTTGAGTGCATACATAATAGATTGATAGAGATAGTCTTTAATGTCATTGTATCAACAGTACAACTACTGTACAACTACTAAAAGCAAAAGCAAAGCACACAATCACTACACAATCACTTCCTCATGATAATAAAACAAAATACATACAGCATACTAAAACTAAAAATGGTGGTATCATCATCATCATCATCATCATCACCAGGAAGCATAGTAGCACCATCAGAGAAACAGAGATTTAAATATTGCACTTTTACAAGTAACACAGTTTTTAACTGCTTTTCTTTTCTGAATAGGTCACGAAGAAACTCGCTGGTGCTGCTGCAGGTACGGCTGCCTGGTGCACCAATGTTGGGAACGAGTACGGTCAAGTCCTTGTCTCGGTTCTGACAGCTGGTGAGGGACAAGCACTTGACGCCATGGCAGCTGGCCTGGTGAAGCGGTACAGTGAGGCGGGTGAGGCGCCACCCAAGGTGATGTACGTGGACAGAGACTGCTGCAGTCAGCATGGCCCTTGTCGGGTGAAGGCCATGTTTGCAGGGTGGGATGAGCTTCAAGTGCGCCTTGACATCTGGCATTTCATGCGCCGTTTTGCTGGAGGCGTCACCACTGAGGCTCACCCCCTGTATGGCATCTTCATGGCACGCCTGTCCACGTGCATTTTCGAGTGGGACCCGGAAGATGTTGCTGCTCTTCGCCGTGCCAAGGAAGGTGAGCTGGCAGCGAGAAGTGTTGGCCACATCTCGGAGGAGGCGGTGACCACTCGCATCAACCGGAGGGAGTTGGCGCTGCACTGCAGGAGGAGGACCAGAGGGGTGGCGGAGACCAACAGACTGATCGACTCACTGATCAGTCTGTTTGACAGCGAGAGTGGGAAGGACACTCTGGGTGTTCCTCTGCTGGACCACGAACGGATCCAGCAGATATGGAAGGAGCAGCAGAAACACCTTGGCTGTATCCAAGACCCAGAGGACTTCCAGCTCTACATTAAAACGGGCACCTTGAAGAAAGGCAACGTGGAGCTGTGCTGCTACAGGTGTGCCCGTGGCTCTACCTCCCTGGAGTCCTTTCACCTCCACCTAAATAGATTTATTCCAGGTATTGCATACATATGCGTTACTAGTTTTAAACCTCTTCTCTATGTCTGGCTTTATTTTATACAGTACATACTTCATATCATATGTAGTAAATATATTTTACAAATGTGACATGCCTCTTTGTGTATTTCACCTTCAGGAACCAGTGCCAGTGATGCGCATTTCCAGGCGTATCTTCTGGATGGGCTGATGCGCTGGAATGATGACCGGATGGAGGATGCCGTAAAGGGAGCACCTTCCATCCGCTCCTACGGCAGTGCTCTGAGAGAGGCGGTGGACCAGCTCAGCCAAATGGTGCTAGGGAGATGCTGGGATGAGCGCTATCGCACCCCTGGAGCGTACACGGGTAAGAAATTATCCCCCATTCAACATGAAAAAAAACACCTTAATTAATTTTTTCTTTAATAACACTATGTATTTATCAATGTAACCTTTAATGTATTGGATGTTATATTAATAATACTTTCCTTTTTCTGTTTTTTTTCCCTAGGTGAATTGCTGGGGATGGAGTACCTGTACAGCCAGACCGGCAAGCAGCTGACTCCAGTGCTCCAGAACCCAGAGGAGGAGGACAGGCTGGTGGAGGAAGTGAATGATGAGGACATCCAAGATGAGGGCTTTGTTGAAGAGCACATCGAGGACATCACAGTTCCTGTGCTGTTTGAGAGCGACCCCTCCCGTGCTCTGCAAAGCAGGCCCTCATCGTTACCGAGTCCTCAGGCCTCACCTCCTCCGCCGTCTCCACCTCAGTCCTCTCCTCCTCCGCCGTCTCCACCTCAGCCTTCTTCTTCTCTGCCTCCTTCACACCCTCTTCCTCCACCTCCGCCCTCTCTTCCTCAGACCCCTGCATCACCTGCTGATGTAGACGAGGCTCAGGTAAGACACTTTAATAACTATTTCAATCCAATCTCAATTACATTTTATTTCACATACAGTATATTACTATTAATCAATTAATTTATTAGGGAGCAGTGATTGGACCGGATGGGATCGCTGGGTGGGACAAGGTCCAGGATCTCGCCGTTTACCTGGTGGATCTCCGTGAGGCTTCCTATTACACTGACCTCCAGGTGACCGAGATCGTGCGGCTGTGGACAGCTCTCCCCGACGTTGACAAGCAGCACGTCAACTACCAGCCTCGCCATCAGGTGCGCCTGACAAGTGGCCGCTTTAAGGCGCCGAAGCGGTCTGGAGTCACACCGGGTGTGGAGAGTGTGAAGCGCTGCTTGATTGGACATCCTGGGGGTCCAGCACAGTGGCCCAGCACCAGTCGCTTGGTTGAGGCCATATGCACCAAGCTGTGCAGTTTGCATAAGTCGCCAACCAAGAAGTCTGGTGTCTCCACCCCCAGATGGTCAACGATCCTTGGCAGCTACCACCACATCCGGCAACTGGTGCTCAATGCTCCAAGGCTCATGGCAGAGACCACGCTCCAGCTCTTTGAGCTAAATCAGAGGACACTCATTCAGTGGTAGGTCAGGCACGTTATTTGGCAGCACTCATGTGACCCCTGGAAAGCCTTCACATACTGGTCTAACATAAATGATCTTCTCTCAGGTTTCAACGGAGGCAGAAGACACAGGAGATGAGTGTCCTCTCCCAGGGAATGGCTCCAATTCATCAACCAATTCAACCAATTCCCGTGGCGCCTAACCAGCTTCCGGCCCCGAAGGAGAAGCTGGAGCTCCTTCCTCCAACATCTGGCCCGCTGCACCAGTTTGTCCTTCCTCCGAATCTGGAGGGACAGGCTCCCCTCCTGCGGCCAGGCAGACGGCCCGCTGCTGCCGCCGCCAGGGAGCGCCCCCTTGCACCCACACCCACTGCACCCACCCCCACTGCACCAGGCACTGCACAGCCCGTGTCAGCTCATTTAGGGAACCTCATCCGTAACCCCGACAACACGCTGTCACTGGTGCTGGCAGCTCCTGGTGCCAGTGCAGGCCCGGCTCCACTTGGTCCTGCATCTACTGCTCCTGTCTCTCGCTTCACAGAGAGGAACAGACGACGGCGGGCCCTTGAGGAGGAGGGTGAAGTGCCGAAAAGGAGGTATGTCAGAGGGGTGGCGTACAATACGTGTAGCATCTGTGGACAGCCAAAAACTAAAGACTTTGGCCATAGCCGTCATGGCAGCGCCACCTTTTGTCCACAGGCCTCGCAAGGGAAATCTCTGGAGGAGTGGCTAAAGGAACAGAGAGCACAAAAATAAGATTGTAAAGTTGTGTATATAGTGTATATACTGTATTGTGTGTGTTTGAATACAGTTCCCCAGTACAGTAGCTAACAAAAGTGGGTTCAATCACTCAAATTAATTGAGCGATTGTTTTTTTTTTTTTTTTTTACTGTAATCCTGCTGACCAACAAACCAGATAATGGGGTTGAAGTCTGTATGTGATGGTTGGTTTCTTCTTCTTCTGAACTCTTTATTTTGCTGTTCAGGAGGATGTTGGCACAGGGTTAATCATACTACAGTTTGGACCATGCACTCAAATACACACATACACACACGTACAGAGACTATCATCAGCCTTCAAGTATGAGTACACAGGTGCCACGCTACTGATTTTAGCTCAGGTGTTAACAGGACAGAAAATAAAGCAGCAGAAAGACGAGACACAACGAGGTGATGTGCAAGACACAGAGACAATTTGTAGCTTTTTCTTTTTGAACCGAGACCCTTTCAGTCCCGTTCAGATTCACAAAGTCCAGGGAATCGATCCTGACTTGTAAATCCTTATAAAATCTTTCCTGTTAAAGGCTTGATGAAGGCTTTATTCGGCCTGACACACACACACACACACACGCAGCCATATTGCATCTGATCTGACGTCATAGTAATTTAAAAAAAAATGACTCTGGGGACAACACTATAGAAATGGCACTTTGATATAACTTAAAGTAGTCAGTGAAAATAACTCTAGACACAGCCATTAATGTCTAAACAGTTGGCAACAAAAGTGAGTACACCTCACAGTGCCAGTGAACATGTCTAAATTGTGCCCAAAGTGTCAATATTTAGTGTGACCACCATTATTAACTAGCGCTGCTTTTCACCCTCCAGGACATGGACTTCACTGGAGCTGCACAGGTTGCTGCTGGAGTCCTCTCTCTCCCTCTCTCCTCCACGATGACGTCACAGAGCAGGTGGACGTTGGACATCTTGCTCTCCTCCACCTTCTGCTGCAGGATGCCTCACAGGTGCTCCACTCTAGGTCTAGGTCTGGAGAGTCACCGTCACCCTTACCTTCAGCTTCCCTTGCAAGGTAGTTGTCATCTTGGAGGTGTGTTTGGGGTTGTCATCGTGCCCTGCGGCCGGGTTTCCAAAGGTGTGGGGGCGGGAGGGAACATGCTCTGTTTCAGAATGTCACAGTACAGATTCATGTTTCCCTCAGTGAAGTGCAGCTCAGTGCTGCCAGCACTCATGCAGCCCCAGACCATGATGCTACCACCACCATGCTTCACTGTAGGCAAGACACAGTTGTCTTGGTAATCCTCATCAGGCTGTCGCCACACACAATGGATACTATCTGATCCAAACTAGTTAGTTTAGTACATTTTTTAGTAAACAGGTTAGTAAACAGAATATTTTTGTCAGGTTAGTAAAAAAAAAGGGTTAGGGTTAGGGTTAGGGTTTGGGTTTGGGTTTTTGTTAGGTTAGTCAACAGATCAGATGGTGTCCAATGTATGTGGTGACAGCCCGATGAGGAGTACCAAGACACAATTGTCTTGGTACTCCTCATCGGGCTGTCACCACATACATTGGACACCATCTGATCCAAGCTAGTTTATTTTTAGTAATTCTTTTAGTAAACAGGTCAGTAAATAGATTTTTTTGTTAGGTTAGTCAACAGATTATTCTTTTTAGGTTAGTAAAGAGATTTAGGTTAGATTTTAGGTTAGTAAAAAGATCAGATAGTATCCATTGTGTGTGGCGACAGCCTGATGAGGATTACCAAGACAACTGTGTCTTGCCTACAGTGAAGCATGGTGGTGGTAGCATCATGGTCTGGGGCTGCATGAGTGCTGGCAGCACTGAGCTGCACTTCACTGAGGGAAACATGAATCTGTACTGTGACATTCTGAAACAGAGCATTACCCCCACCCCACACCTTTGGAAACCGGGCCGCAGGGCACGATGACAACCCCAAACACACCTCCAAGATGACAACTACCTTGCAAGGGAAGCTGAAGGTAAGGGTGACGGTGACTCTCCAGACCTAGACCTAGAGTGGAGCACCTGTGAGGCATCCTGCAGCAGAAGGTGGAGGAGAGCAAGATGTCCAACGTCCACCTGCTCTGTGACGTCATCGTGGAGTAGAGAGGGGACTCCAGCAGCAACCTGTGCAGCTCCAGTGAAGTCCATGTCCTGGAGGGTGAAAAGCAGTGCTAGTTAATAATGGTGGTCACACTAAATATTGACACTTTGGACACAATTTAGACATGTTCACTGGCACAATTTAGACACGTTCACTGGCACAATTTAGACATGTTCACTGTGAGGTGTACTCACTTTTGTTGCCAACTGTTTAGACATTAATGGCTGTGTCTAGAGTTATTTTCAAAGGACAGTAAATCTATACAGTTACACTAGCTGTACACTGACTACTTTAAGTTATATCACAGTGTCATTTCTATAGTGTTGTCCCCTGAAAAGATGTAATAAAGGTTTTTTTCAAAAATGTAAGGGAAGCACCCTATATATAAATATATATATATATATTGTGTGTGTGTGAGTGTTCTTTTCGATATTTATTTATTTTATATCTTGTGTTCAATAAATCTTTTTGTACCAACATTTATGACTCAGTGTGTCCATCATTAAAAAAACGGTCTATATTGTCCCATAGTAGAACATTTTAATGTTATCATTATATTAATAGAAACAGAAATAAACATTACTAGTCATTGGGGGGGTATATCCAAGGCAATGGTCTTCATAATAAATACAAATTAAGAAGTATTAATGAATACAATAACATCAAATTGCTATGGATTTTAAATCGGGAGTGATACATCGGGAAAACATCTGCATGGTGCCGTGATTTCGCGAGACCACCAGGGGGAGACGTTCTCATGGCAACGGACAAACAATCTCAGCTGAGAGGGACAACAAACCGTCTTTGGCAACAACACGACTACCTGTGTCATTCAGAACATGATTTAATGATATCTGTTATTTACACTGGCTACTGCTTTCTCATGAGATCACGTGACTGTAAACCATAGATATACGTATACTTACAGATTACTGTAACCACTCGGCTCCACTGTAAATAGCACTCTTTGATTCACGGCGTTTTATTTGCCGATGATTAATAATAAACACAACTCAAATAAAGTAGTTTTAACGTTAATGCGCTGCTCCACGGGCGCAATAATATTAATATTATTCTGGCAATAATCTAATTTCCGGTTGTGTATCTCGTTTCCGGTTGTGTGTGACCGGGGGTTTTACTTTGGCCGGCAGGTCGTAGGTTCGAATCCAGCTCACGGCGAGGTGCACGGCGGGTGACTCGGTTAAAATACGCCAGAAATATCTATATAGATATACAGGACACACTGACTATGATATTTCACCTTTCAAAAATTCCCCCGTGCTTTCCGCGTGTCTTTTCCGAGCGTAAAAATCGGGCCCCTGCCTTTGCGCACAGTGCAAGCTGCTCTACCAGGTGAGCTATACCTATTATATCTTGACAGCTACACCGAGCTGGCAAGCCTTTCACCTCTGAGCCAGATGAAGAACGGGGTGGGAGCTTGTAGCACTAGTGCCCTCCCCTGGAGCTGTGACACGTCAGCTCCAGTCTCCCTGAAACTGCCAGTTTGAGTCTGCCATTGGTTCACAGCAGTTTGAAGGCAGAAAAACTCAGAAATGCAATTTTGCACTTCCTTTTCTGCTGATATGTGCTCTAACACAAGAAAAATGCCACAGGAACATGTGAAAAGCTCAAAAAACACGATTTTCACGGGAGTGGGTCTTTAAAACACGTTCTTCTGCTGCAACAAAAGTTAAAGCGTCTGCCGCCATGTTGGATCAACAAGCTATCAACAAAGTCACTTTGGTGTGTCGTCATCGTCTTGCTGCCCCCTCCCCCGTTCGGTGATTGGCTCCTTCGTTGAGGGAAAAATTGGGTCCATGGTATCCAGGCTGACTTGCAGAGTGTATAAATTTGCGTGCAAGGCAGCATGGGTATACCCAGGCTAAGGAAATCCTATGCATGAAAAATCACGAAACTTTGCACAAAGGTCCAGTCCCATGAACACAAGCCAATAGTCATCATGGTGGAGGTATCTACAGTATATGTTCATTTTGGTAGGTGCAATGCAATTTAGGGTTGCATGGTGGTGTGGTAGTTAATACTTTTGCCTATCGGGTTTAATTATTTGATATAGAACATTGTTTCATAACTCATGTGTTGCATAAAGAAGTATTGCTCATGGTTAACTCCAGTCACTAGTCGGGCTTTTAGAAAATAAAACTATAAAAAAAAAATGTAAAGATGACAAATTGATAGCACTCACTCGATTAAATAAAAATACAAGAAAAGACAATACACAGAGCAAACACAGACATACAGGCTACAACAATAATCAGTAGATGCAAAAGCCTAAAATGGTTACAGGTCTGGTTTTGCTTTTAGCCAGCCGGTGTGGTTTTATTTGTTTATTTGACTTCAAAATTTTTATTCTAAAGTCAGAAATGTACCCACCTCTCCTCCAACTTGTTTGTTTCAGCCTACAATGGCCCTAATTCAGTCAAACCATGATACACACAGAGTAGATTTTTTTATCATGTGTTCTGAAATAAATGAATCTGATTTGCTCTAAAATATAATTTTACACAAAGAAATAAATAAAATAAAAAATCACCGGACAGATTTATCATGCAAATTTGCAGTAAGAGTGAACAGCTGTTTAGACTTTGCCACTCTTTGTACCCTGCAAACACACAGACAGATGAGTAGATGATGAATAATCGTACAGAACCAAGTATGTATTACTGTGAGTCACAGCTATTTAGTGAAAATGCATCAAAACCACTCATTCAGCTGCACTTTGACATTACCATAATTACTGAGGGCGTCTTCAGCTCTTCATTTACTAATAAGCCTGCTTCCTGTGTGGACAATTTACACCAGGACTCTTAAATTCTGTTAAATTTAGCATCTTAACTTGTTCTACCTTCCTTTGATGAATAAAAGATGGAGCCGCACTATTTAACTTTGAAATATTTCCAGCAGTTTTCAGAGGAGTAGGTGCAGCAGCTGAGAGGATGAGGACGTGTTCAAGTCTTACTCTTCATCTGCTCTCAAACACTTTTCTCCGTGTCGCAGTAAACTCTCCACACTCTCCATCTCTCTGTTCCGCTTATTTTCTCATCACGTCTTTCAGTCTGTGTCTCTGCAGCAGGCATAATTAATCGCCCACAGACTGCTGTTTACACAGTCTGATGGTTTGAACAGAAGGAAGTGTCTCTGAGGCAAAAATCGAACTCCCTGTCTCAGCAGAAACAGAAAAGACTGATAAGAGGAGATGAGAGGGAAGAGTTGGGCTCCTGGTGAGGCCTGAGGGGAAACTTTAGTCACACGACATTTGATGCACATTATTTTTCATGAAATCCATCTGATTCATTAGTCTAGGGTTCATGATGTTGTTGTTTTTTTTTGTGTGTGTTCATTCCAAAATATGCATTTGAGTGAAGGCCTTTTGAATATTTATGGAAGGACATATGCTTAACTTTTCTGGTTTTACCACATTTTTATTTCACTAAAGCGCTGACAGTGTAGAGGAGAGAAGGAAAAGAAGGAGGGCAATAACATGGAATTTAGCTTCCAACTGTCGCTGATTATTATTGCTCCATGCAGCTCTTCTTTATATTCATGTTCCCCATCACTGATTTTGTGTTTCCTGCAAAGTTTTCTATTCCCACATGGATGCCTCAATGTTGTTTTAAAAAGCCTGAGACGCAGGAAAAAAATCTGCTGGTAAAATGAACCTTTTCATTTTTATTTTGTTTGTGATACTTAGTCCAAAGAAACTGCATCAATCTGAAAATGTGCACCAAAGTAAAATAATCAAAAATTCAGTTCCCAGTAAAGTCCTGAGAGCCCTGAGGATGTTTTTCAAGCTTTTTAAAAAGTCAGTGAAGCCAGATACACCAAATTATACTGTAGAGTAAATATGTGTCAATATTCAATTACAGTAAGCATTTGAAATCTAAAAAAAAGATATTTTCATCATTACAAATATAAATGCATATTAAATTATATGAAGACATTAAAACAACAATTGAAACCTTTAATCTGCATTGCAGTGCTGAGAAGATTCATACTGCTACTTTCTTTAATGCATTTTCTCTTTTATTCAATGCCGACCATGTCATTAATATGCTAAGTATTTATATGTTTGTGCACTTTCGCTGGCTTCGCCTTGAAATCTCACTGCATGAGAGGGAATTATTAATCAGACGCCAGTTTCTCCGACTGCTTCCCACTGTTACACATTAAGTGTTGCATTAGCCCATGAGAAGAGTTTGCAACGAGAAGAGGATGCCGTCTCCTCTGCGTAGCTACTGCTCTGAAAAAACATCTTCAAAAAAATCACTGTCCACACCCTCCAAAAGGTTGTGACCTGTATTCAGACTATATATATATAGTCTGAATTTCCTTTTTGCAACACTTTTCTAATTCTTTACTAGCTATGAACAGCTATAGTAGTTTATAGTAGTAGTAGTTTACAGCTATAAACACAAATTATTAACTTTTAAAAAATGACTAAAGGTAGGCCATGTGTCGATCGCCAGTGAAGCCACAAGAGAAAGAAATATGACAATGAAATATGACCACAATGGCTCAGACGTATCTGAGACTCAGTTTAAATTGTCAATTTATTGACAGGGTGATGATAATGACCATGAGGCAGACTCTGAGGGCTTTAATGGTTTGATTATTGCATATGCAGTCTGCTATCAGGCCTTTTCTCCCTGCCTCAGCAGCTTTGTGGCATCTGACAAAGCCCTGGCTTTAAAGTCTGGAGTTGGACATTGTTTCCATCGACATAAAACTCATCGATTACACATCGGAGCGGCATTGCTCCCGTGGATCTGCTCGTCTTATTCTCAGGTGGGCTGCTGTTGCATTTCACATCTTCCTGCCCATCCTGCACTGACTTCAGTAGTGAAGTCAGATCCTCTCATGGACAGCACGCACACAGAGACACTCACACGCACACCTGTTATAAACTCTGCAGTGAGCACAGCAAATCTTTCATAAGCCTCCCTTTGTGACCAAATCAGGCAGAAATTTGCTCATTAAATAAAGAGATTAGAATAGTACAAGATCAAATATGGCTCTTTCATAACACTTTATTTTAGCACATACACTCCAAACTATAATGACTCAATATCTTCACAATCTAATTTCTTCGAAGAAATTACACTTTTTTTTTTTTTTAGTAAAAATATTATAAATAGCAAGTTAGCTGAAAAAGTTGAAATTACTTAATGGTATCCCAGACAATGTGTGTTACAGTGAATGGTTAAAGACCTAAAGCTACTAGGCTACTGTAGAGCTGTTTAATCAGCAGTCTTTGCATGCTTCAGTCAAGACAAACCATTCAAATGCAGAAAGTGACAATTAGCTGGTCCTTTACTTCAGTAGCCTTAATAAAACACATCATGGAGACAAGTATTCCTCTTGGCTTTACTTTCCACCTTCAACCTGATGTTGAACTTGCAATATTTCTTCAAGACTTGTGAGCACTGGCTATGTAGCAATAGCAAAACATAACCTAGCTATTCTGAATGTAGTTTTAAAAGTTGTAAGCACACTCTGTCATTGAGAACAGAGCATTTCTAGTGGAAGTAAAACCCTCAAAATCATATTACCATATATTATTATCAGGCAACTTTTGTTTACATAGCATATTTCTGAAAAACATTAGTTGAGACACAGAAAAAGGAAGACTGGTTGACATAAAGAGCATGACAATAATCAAGCCTGGATCTTATGAAGTGTGAATTGCATTTTCAAACTTGTTAGGAAGGGCTCAACCTTTAAGCCAAAAGACAGAGCTGAAAAAATCTTTGACAACAGCACAGTCTGTTTGTTGCTGTCTTCATGTGCACAATGTCCCAAACATGTCTGACCACCCTTCATGGTGAACACACTCTGTCCATCCAGACACAGACACTCACTACGTCTGCACTCCCACCTCGTCCTGCAGTCCTGCCCTGTCTTTACAAATAACCAGCGAAATGATGAATGTTGTTGTCACGTCTCCACAGCGCTGCAGTTCTGGCGGGTGGGGAATCAATCTGGAGCCCCCAGAGACCCATCCAGCGCTTTATGTCGCTGCCACAGCACACACACACAATGACCAGTGCATGAGAATGCCAGCGACACCTCATTCATCATTTGGTCTTTCTATGTAAAGACTTTAAAAGACGCTGAGAGGAAAGTTTTTTGTTTTCTTTTTTTCACCTTGATTTACATGGAGTGAGTCAGAGTCGAGCTGTGCCTTCAACCAAATACAGTAGGCTATATCTGGGACATATTTGTCTGCCCATACAAATGTGTATGCATCTATGGTAATAGTGTAGACATGCAAATACGTATTCCATTTTATTTTTTAATTTAATTAAAAAATATACCGGTATATACAAACAGATTTACTACTTGGGCACAGCATGTTATATTAGAAATACATATTGTTATTTTCATTTATGCATATAGAAATTTTACTTATCTCAAACTTATTATAAATGTTTATATTCACATACCCAGATGATTTATGTGATAATAATAGTCGAATGAGTGACATCCGTGGCTCTTGATATAAAGACATACGTATATATGTATTACATTTCTATGTGGGCTGTTCCTGTGTTTCGTGTGTCTGGGTGCTTGGGAGATTGAAATACCATCTTAATGGTTATCACATTCATAATTCAATTCACATGCTGATGAATCAAAGTTCTTCTGCCCAGACCGTTCCTAAGACCTGCAGCAAAGCTTCACATTCCTCACACAGATCTCATCTAACTTAATGATTGTTCCACAAGAACATTTCCCAAAATGTCAATTTCTCTCTTTACAGGCTCTGCTACACTACTGGTTAATTATACCTGTGCTCTCTCTGATTAAAGCTGGACACAGCCATGCTTGGAATTATTCAAGGTCACTCAGTGAACTATATTCTCTCTTTGTGCAACAAGGCAAGGAGTGTGAGGGAGGTGTCAATCAAACTCACAGCACACACTCACAAACACAGTTCTGAGCACAGGTCTGAGAGTTTTACTTAAAACAATGTGGATGGACGGTGCCTTTGGGCTTTACAGATCCTTCTATGAGTTTAATGTTATTGTTATGTTATTGAATCTTTTCAATATCTTTTGTTTTGCATCATGTCCATAAGAGGGAAACTCAATACAATGAGAGACACACATTTTAAGATGTGATTAAAAAACAAGGAGTCAAAGTTTGGGCTAGATCATGCAAGGCTGTAAAATTAAATTTTCACCTGACAGACCCCTTGTGCTACATTTCTAAGTTCTAAAGAGTTGTCTGAATGTGTCCTAGTCTGGACACAGCTTAATGCAGAACTTTGCTCTTTGTCTAATTTGAAGCACTCTTGTTTTTCATATCGTCATACTTCTCCTATATTCCTCCCGTCATGTCGTTTCATAACAGAGCGGAGATGGTGAAGGGAGCAGACCACTGACTTCTCTGATGAATAGAGAAAAATAATGGTCCAAGGCTGACAGCACCCTGAGCTTATAGTGGCAGACAGGAATCAGTGAACATAAGGGAACAGATGTATGTTATATCTGAACTGTTACAGTATGTCCTATAATATGTGAAATCTGCAGTTTTTATTACCCACCTCTGTTCTCATTAAAAGATACTTGTGCTTTGATGGTGCTGTTTTCATTTTCCCACACTGAAAGCGAGGTGTGGTCTGGAATTTATTGACATCTGGCTCTTCAGCCTATTTGTTTTATAATCAGGGTGAGTAGGCGGTCTGTTCTTTCTCTGACTCAACTTGTATCATCCCTCACTGACCAAAGACTGAGAAAACAAGACTCAGAATGGCAGCCAAGTCGCCTGGCCACTACCCACCCCACCCCTCCACCCCCACACACACACACATACACACAAATACAAAACACACTCCAGCGAAGGGCTCCTTGTTAAACTGACTCCACATATTTGCCCATCCAAATGGCACGGAGGAGATTTTCCTGGAAGATCTTAAACCTCAATGCCCACAAATCCTGCAGTGTCTCATCAGTAAACTGCACAGAACACACTCATGTTTACCTACCCTGCACCGGTGCCTTTTTGCTGAAGAGACGAGGAAGAGAAAAAGATCTAGGCTACTACAAAAAAAAAAAAGATCTGAGCTGTTGTGATGAAAGATGTTTTGTGCAGTGGGGGAGCTCGCTGGCTGCTGATTGTCAGGCAGTTTAGATTTTGCCGCTGTCATTGGGCAGAAAAGTGTTGGAAACAAACTCCACAGTCACTACAGATTTTAAATGTTGTGTTGGGAGGTTGAATACATGGTGCTGAAGTTGTTAGCAGTCAGGGAAGTACACACCTGGCAGAGTCACAGTTTGGACTCAGAAAAGTTCTAATGATTATTATCAATTGTTTAGTGTTCAGTGTTTTTATTAATGAATTGACAAATTAGATAATTGCAAACTAATTGTGAAAGAATCCATTAATTGGCAGATAAACTATTGCGCTACCAGACAAAAAATGTCTCTCAGATTTCCAGGAAAACTACCAACTCAATCTGTGACAATATTGAAACAAAAGGAATCGTTTGCAAGGCTCAGCAAAGCGCACGGTTCATTGACAAGACCATCTGGAAATCTAGGCAGTAGCTTCAATATCAGGACCAAGATTAGACTTTATAACAGCAATGTCAAATCTGTCTAGGGAGACATATGGATAAGATCAATGCTTTCTACAACGCGTGCCTCAGGAAAATCTGCCACATCTTCTGGCAGAACAAAGTGTCCAATGAGGAGCTCTACCAAAAAAACTAGCTGCAACAGTGTGATCCATGAAATTAAAGCAGCAGCGGCTAAAGGCCCCCACACACCCGACCCCGACGCGAGTCAATGGCCGACGACCTTTATTCGACGACTACATCGCCTCTCGTCGGACACAGTCAGGAGAAAGGAAGCAGTGAAACACACTACCTCTGTACTGTTATGCAAAAGATTTTCTGTCACTCTGCGATCATCTTTAGGTCCATTTTATTGACTCACCGTAAAACACAGCACAGTGATGACTGACTGCTGTTTTCGTGAGCTGGTGTTACTGGTGTTACCACCTAAAAGGTCCGGCTCTGGACTACCACTATCTGGTTCCTACGCCACGTTACACGATATAACACCATTACAACACAGCCTCCACTACTGCTGACTAAACAGCAGCCTGTACGTTCTGCGCTTGCGTGAGATGCAAAGTCTCCCTAACAGCGGGTGGCGCTAGTCTCGGGCCAGTAATCCCAAACATGAAAACAGGAAACCATGGAGATTAAAAACAAAGTGCACACAACATTAGCCTGTTATTAGTTTTGAGAAGCCGTTTTGGACATTTTGGAAAACAAAGCTTGGCAGCAAAATGATCGCTCCGGCTGAGCTGATGGTCGCGTTGTCTGCTTCCGGGTTCATAATTAACCGAAGACATGGCAGGAGCCAATCAGAGTTCCCGACGAGTCTAATCCTCCGACGGGTGACGCTCCCCAACTGTGCATGTCGAATCAGGCCCGACGAGACCCGACAGCTTCCGCGCATTCCCCACGGAGCTGAACACTACACACCAAACAGACACATACCCAACGTCGTGAAAACCTGGACAGCCAAAGAACCCCTGGCACGGAAGAGCTGAAGGAGAGCTTGAAAGAAAGGAAACTTTCAGAAGATAACAAAAGACTGAGATGAATGTTGCCGGATTGTCGAAGCCTTATTTCCCAAAAGGGAAGAAGAGGACTAAGTAACATAGTAGCCATCTAATCTGATATCATTTTCATGGCTAATTGGTCCAGGAATGTTCCACAGTTAAAGGTCTAGACACGTTTATTGTTGTTTTTCTAGTAACCAAAGTTCCGGTTCCAGTTCCGGTTCAAGTTCTCGTACTGTATATGGACGAGTGGTTTAAAGTCAAGATGGTGCAATGTGGTGAGTGTGAAGCTCTTATTAGATCTTATTAGATAGATTAGTATTTCACTTGGAAATCAGACCTGGATCCAACAGGAAATGAATTGTATTAATGAGATTACTATTTTAATGTGATTCCCTTGAATACATAAGATTTCAAGAATAAGCCCTTGGTTCTTTTACTGCCAAGTTTAGGAGTTTAGAAGAGAAATATCTTTGCAGTTTATATCCTGGAGGACACATGCTCCAGAATGATCTTGAATATGACAGTCCCTTAATATATACATGGTCTTTCTCCCGCTTTCAGATGTGGTGTGACAAGTTGAGCATTACATGACATCCCATGAGTCCCAGGGAAATGGGCCACGCTGCAAAAGCAATATCACTCGGAGCACATGCACACCGCCGAGGGAAATGATGATGGTATTAACATTTAGGGAAAGTGTGTTTTAGTGACATCAGTGTGGGAGACGATTAAAGTAATACAAAATCTACAACAAGGAGTGGCAAGGGAGGGAAATTAGGAAGCTGTGGGCAGCAAACAGTCCCAGAGAACTTATTTAAAGACAACAACCGTGTGGAGAGACAGCAGGGGGAGAGGGACAACAGAAGACTGCAGTAAAGGCAGACAGACAGTAGCAATGTTGTTAGAGATCTGACGTCTGATTTGTTTGTTCCCCTGCAAATGTCATTTATGATAATGTGATAACAATAAGACCAAACAGTGTCTTTTCATGAAAGTCTCAGAAAGACTGATTTACAGATTTACTGGCGGTTTAGCAAGGAAAACAACCAAGAAATCAACATAATAAACAAAATCTGAAACGAAAGAAGTGAAAAATCATGTCCAAAGGCTGATTCACCCTCTGTAAGCTGCACGGGCATCATTTCCTTTTGCGCAGACATTAAACTCGTCAAACTAAATGTCACAGCTCATGCATTAACACACTCATATTGTACAGCTTTCTCACTCATGTGTGCTGCTGCATCATGTGATTGGACTCAATGAACCTATTGTGAAAATATTAAACAATAACGTACACTAATATATAAATAAATGGACAGGTTATAAATGTAGTCAGATAAAGCAGAAGTCCTCAATTAAGGTTAATGCAATCACTACTGTGGTTGGAATTATGTAAGAAATTATTAATTTATTTAGAAGTGTGTTGTTCAGGTTGGACGTTAGCTCTATTACCTGACCCTAACCCTCCGGATGGCTCTGGTGTTAAAGAATGAATCACTGTCAATCATTATGTGCGATCACCGTTAAGGTAAAAATCACATTTGTCAAGTGAAGTCACTCATTTCATGACAGATGTTGTCTCATAATCACATGTGACTCTGCCATGGGATCATTTACCTGCATTTGAGAAGAACATTTACATTTTTTCAATGAAATCTGGCAACCATATTTATTTTGCTAATTTATCAGCGGGACTAAAATCCATAATTCATAATCCACCAAAGCAGAAGTGGCATAATAAATGCAATAAGTTCCAAACTTGTACTATTAGTTTTCTACAGGAGGAAACTCCCACAGGTTTGTAAGATGAAGATTCCAACCTGACAGCCAGAGTGGCAGCCATATTGTTTTCAGGTTGTTTGTCCGTTTCATTCCTGTGGACACGATATCTCAGTGATGGAGCTTCTTCAAGTTTGACACATCAGTTTAATTTGCCCCAGTGATGATTAGAATTCAGGACTCACAGGTTAAAGGTCACATGTGTGGCCATCTCAACAAAAAAAATGCAGTTTTAGCCCTATGATCTCTCTTTTTGTCTGCCTTAAATGTTCACCTAGACTTGAGGACAAACTGGTCAGAGGTCAAAGTTTAAGGGTCAAGATCATGGTGGCCTCATAAAGAATAATTTTGGCCTTGTGATGCTGTAATCTCCTCATCTGCACACACACTTATGTTATTTTCTATTATAACTGCCTCGCTCTCTCTCGCACGCTCTCTTTTTCGAGGTTTCAGACAGATAAAAACACACCAGGCTACCTGTGAATCTGAAGTCTGATCTTCAGTGAGAAAGAAAAAGGAAAGAGCACGCCGCTAATTGACTCTCAGAGGTCGTGACCCCGGCAGGATTCTATCGATCACCATGACAACTTCACTGACGAGAAGATAAGGAGCTGCCACTCCAGCGCCTCAGCCTCGCAGCTTCACTCTCCCCGCCAACACACCCGCCGTGCGTCCTTGATGTGTTTGTACCGTCAAACACACACACACACACACACTGCAGTTCAACTCCAGAGTCTGTCCAGCTGTAAACATCAAATATGAATCAAGGTTGGACCACAGCACACTGCACGACTGAATTTCATTATATTCCTGAAAATAATTCCAGTCATACCTGAAGCTGAAAAAGGTTACAAAACTGAATAAAACAGAAATAAAAAGATAACGCTGAAAAAACATGATTAATCTCAATACAGGTTGTGTTTTCATGATACAAGGGGATAAGGAAGATCCAGAGGTAGTTACAAGTAGGTAATGTAGGTTACAAGTTGTTCACAAAAAAAGAAAAGCAGACAACAAAATAAAACAGTAAAAGTATGTACTATAGAATAATTAAATATATTGATTAATACAGAAAAGCTTTCATATATAATAAAGTTTAAATTGAAATCTGAAAAAACTCAAATTTAGAGATCTTTTTTGTTAGAGATAGCACTGTAGTCACCATTACAACTGCAAAGAATACACAGGTTGGAGGTACCAAACCCCCACGTTAGCTAAAATGAAGATCTGTGCCCTCACTGCCAGCTCCACATGGTCTCATGGTTTCATCACTCAAGCAGAGACACTGGCTCTGCATTGATTCATGCTCATGCTGCTCAAAGTGATGTGCATTAAAATCTCAATCTCGGGGAGCCAAAGTGCAGCCATCGCACGTGGGTGTTAAATCAGAGGGAAACAGCAAATGACTGTGTTTGCATTTCACGTAAGATCAATTTGTATATCAGTGTTTGTTTAAGTGTTTGCTCGTCCTACTTCCACATAGCCTCTGATGATCTAATGTTTCTCGGTCTGGCTCGAGGGCAATCATTTTCTGTTTTGAATCATCACCACTTGGTTTCTCTTTCCATTAGAAAAGACAGCTGGGGAGACTGAAAACCAATGTTGTTGATAATGTGTGTTGATAATGACACGCAATGTAGCACAACCCCTTCCCTTCCTGTGGAGACCCATTTAGATTCAGCTTCTATTCAGAGCGCCTGTTTTTAACTGATTACTTAAAGTTCCACCAATTGAAGATTTTTATATATAAATATTTATGTGAAAAGGGTCACTTCCCAACATCCACCAGATGAAAGCTGCCCGATGTAAAAAAAAAAAAATAATTCATTGGCATTAGGTCCAATTTCTGAGCCACTGCCTTTCCTGCACAGTCTGCATTTCTGAGTACTGTGTAGGATTCAATGGATATTGGCACAACTCTTATAACCAAGCCCCTGTTAAAACCTTTTAACGGCACAACTGTCATAAATAAGCACATCAAACAGTGTTTCTGCAAACAAAGTTATGTGTTGTCAAAGTTGTGAGATGACAGTACGCAACCTTAAACACCTTAACAGATGGTAACAGGAAGCCATTTGGTTCAGCCACACATTTGCAGATAGATGTAGTGCCTAAATGGGGCACAGCTTAGTTGACTAACAGTGTTTGTTTGATGTGAAATTAAGCAAATGTTTGCAATAGCTACTCTGAAGGTAGTATTCTGCCAAGTTATTCTACCATCTAGTGGTCTAAAGTCAATTTCAAATATCCCTGTTATAAACATTTTAAAATATACAGTTGGTTGAAATTCCACAGCAAATACTACATGGATATGGTCATGGTCATATACATGGTCTTGATGATTCTTTCAAAGTCAATTTTGTTACTTTTGCCATTCTTATTTCTCATCTTATTGATCCTTTTTAAATTTAGTGGTGAGGAAAAATATCAAGAACGTTTAAATATCCCATTTCACAGGAGGAAAATAGAATGTAAACAAAATATGAACCTCCCAAAATGTAAACTTTCACTTCAGCACACTTTTGTTGTTTTTTTTTGTCATTTATCATTATCACTTATGGTTTCCAGCAACAGATGATTAAATCATTATCACTTAATCTGCGCCTACATTTGATGTGCAAAGTTTTTTATACTTTGTCATCATCTGCCAGATTGCTTTAAAAATGAGAAATTCCTGACTGATGAAAATTCTGCCTCCTGTTTCAATAAATCAGCAGAACATAACATAGTGAAATATGGATGGATTCATTTTTATAGATTAGCCAAACCCTTAGTTGCCTATCTGCAAACCCCTACACTGATTCCAATGAATCAAGCCATCAAATAACAGGTAGCCCAGATGCCACCAGTAAATCTGAATTGCCACCCTGAGTGGTGACTGCTGTGTAACACGCCAAGTCGGCAATATGGAGCAGATGTTCCAATCTAATCAGGCGCTTCTACAGTGACCTTTTTTATTGCATCAATATCTAGCAGATTATATGGGCTTAATTGACAGGTGGCCAAACGGGAGAGCATGTGGGAGGTCTAAATCGCCCAAGTGAAGGCTGCAGAAAACCATTTGCAACAGTGATGGAGCAACTTATGTTCACAACTTTTCTATGTGGAATTTATTCTGTTTCACTGATGGTTTCACAATTTTTGACATGTCCATATCCACAAATCATGAAGGCTACACTTCCTGTTGGTGTCATCAGATTGACTTTTTTTTCTGGGCTGTTCATTGAACATGGCTCATCTCAGTTCATTGTGGAATCCAAGGTGCAGGAAAAGGAGTCGTGTAATTATTCTAACATACTCTGGGACAATTTACAGCAAAACTTTTGTAGCAGTTGACTTTTTCAGTGTTCATTTTTCCACAGTTTTGTAAAAAAAAAAATAATAATAAAAATACCCTTAGGAATTACTTCAACATCAACTACTTCATCAAGTATTTTAGCTGCCTAAATTTAACTCTTCCTCCACTATGATTTATTTGTCATAACCCTGATCTTTTCCCGAGTATAGCTCCAAGGGCATGAATCCCCACCACATACTCTACCTCTTGTTTGGATTTAGGGGTGGAGCCAAGAACTGCCAAGAAACCTATGGGTGCCATTATGGAGTCTACATGCATCTTCATTTACAGTCTAGCTAGCCTATGCCCTGAATCACACATTATAAAAAATAATGTGAAGTCACATTCAATTTGATTTTGAAATTTAACATCAGCAAAAAACATAAGTAGAAGTCTATGTGTTATACCAATATTGACTTTATGTTTCAAGGAGCTGATGGTTGATATGTTGTATTTTGCCATTTTTCACCAGTCAGTGTTCGTAAAGTTGCAACTTCAGACATTTCCATCACAGTTTAAACATTCAGCCGTGGTGGTTGTGGCCGTACACCTGCAAACATACTTGACATGCTCCGTCCGTAACACACTTTACATTTTACAGCAGTGCAGCTGTCGATCATGGAGCTATCATTGATTGGTTTTGTGGCAAGAGAAACCAGGAGTCATTGCCTCCTCACTGGAGATCAAAATGTAGCACATGTTCAGTCAGCTCACACCAAGCAGAGTATCTATTAGTGAGACTGACGTTTCACCTGCACCAGTGTTTATAGGCTCATATGGTCTTGATAGGAAGGTGAACACTGGGAGTGCCTCTGGGAATCTGGGTAATGACGGTTCTCACACCACACACACGCGCACACACACTCGCACACACACACACACACACACACACACACACACACACACACACACACACACACACACACACACACACACAAACTGTACCCAGTAGCAGAGGTAACAGGCAAATATAACATTTATATTTTGTGTTGATTTGTGCTTTCACCAAGGACCGACTTTTTATGTCTGGTCACTCAACAACCTCTGTAGCTCAAAATGAACTAATACAATACATTTCAAATTGAATACCAGTGCATGTTTGTTCACTGAATACTGCAAAGGTGTTTTGTCAGCATGTATTACCTTCTTTTCTTGGGCCAAAAAAGTCTAAGATAGAGGGACAATATTTAACTCAGCCTTAGGTTTCTGAAAAAGGCTGTTAATGTAAAGTGGGCCTTCAGCAGAAAGGGCTGAAGGGTGATCAAGCATAACATTATGACCACTGACAGGTGAAGTGAATGACACTGAGTAACGTTTTATCATGGCATCGGTTAGTGGGTGGGATATATTAGGCAGAAAATGAACATTTTGTGTTCAAAGTTGATGTGTTAGAAGGAGGGAAAATGGGCAAGCGTAAGGATTTGAGCGAGTTTGACAAGGGCTGAGTTGTGATTCCTAGATGACTGGGTCAGACCATCTCAGAGGACTGCAGTTCTTGTGAGGTGTTCCTGGTCTGCATTGGTCAGTATCTATCAAAAGTGTTGTAAAGAAGGATTAGTGGTGAACCAGCGACAGGGTCATGGGCAGCCAAAACTAATTTGTGAAGGCTGGCCCTTGTGGTCAAATCCAACAGATTAACTACTTATGCTCAAACGGCTGAAGAAGTTAATGCTGGTTCTGATAGAAAGGTGTCAGAATATGTATACAGCATGTATTCTACAAAAACATATAGGCCTACTCGTTCATGTTCAATTCTGCATAGTCGTTTCATTCAGATTGACTTGATGTCCATAGTAGGCTTTAGTTTTTGACTTTGTAAAATTATAAAAATTTGATTTTGATATCCTTGGTCGTTTTTGTGGGGCATGCTTGAGAATGTAGTTGCCGACTTCAAAGAAATGTACATATCAAGAGCTTGGGACATTTGGAGAAAGCTGAACTGCTTTTGCAGAATGTCACCTGTGATAGCGCTGATTCAGTGTTGCTCCAACGCACAACAGAAACACACTGCTGTAGATTCTACAACAGTAGATATGTTATTTTGATTCTTACACAGATTTTGCCCGCATTACATTTGTTTGTAAAAAAGCAAGAGGAAACATTATTGTATTTTTTTAGACCGATAACCGACGCTCGTGTCCTTTTTTGGTTGTTTTTTAGCTGCACTGTCCTTACGTGCAGATGTCCGTTTGTCGTTTTACCTTCTGTTACAGGGAAAAACACCTTTCCTCAGTGTGTACGGATCATGTTCAGCGTATTTAGTATTTTAGATAATACCTGCTGTTGCGCACGTCATCGGAATCTCATGACTACAAACCAAGACCAAGATGTAACGTCTCAAGTTGACTCAGTTGACTCCAGACCGTCATACAGTATGTACCGTAAATTCTCAAATAAAAGCTCAGTCTAAAGCCAGGGACACACCGACCGTCAGGCGTCAGGCCTCGTCGGACGGCGTCGGGAGCTCGTCTGTTTGGTGTGTTCCTCTCCGTCGGGGAGCGTCGGGTCTCGTCTGGGCCGATTGAACATGCTCAATCGGGACTCATCGGCCGTCGGGAGAATAGACTCGTCGGGTACTCTGATTGGCTGTGTGCTAGCTATGGCGATTCTGATTGGCCGTGCCCTAAGTGAATCAGCGCAGTGTGTGGGAGGGACGGAAGTGACCACAGTAAACAAACGGTGTCCTAGCCTGTCCTACAGTAAAATGGTATACAAAATAAAAAGAGGAGTAAAGCAATATAATATGTTAAGCGGCAATATATATATATATTTAAACATCAAAGATGTTCAATCAAACCCACACAGTTTGAAACAACGTTCAAAACACACACAGCTCACAACTAAGCATATAAAGCCCGCTAGCTTAATGCTAACGTATAATGTAAAACACCACAGACGGGCTAACAGAAATTAGCATCGGCTATCGCCAGTTCGCGGCAACCGAGCCACAGCAGTAAGCTGCTAAAAACTGTTTTAATTTTGGCTTTAGCGCTGTTAACACGTGGCTGGTTAAATTGTTTTGGGGAGATTAATGTTGGTCTCATTGATGAAATATAACAACTGTGGCAGTGGCATTAGTTTGTTTGAATGAAAAGTGAGCAGGGCTGCCTCTGGGCTACGGACTGAAATAACCACATTTACGTATAAATAAATGTTTTACAATGAACCGATCAGTCTACATTTTATTTTGTTAAGTCAACATGGTTACTGTACATGGCAACTACCACTTTATGACTTAGAATTTGTCTGTATTTCTATGGGGGAGTCCTCGCCACTCAGTCGCTCTGGTCGGCAGTCGGGGCAGTGTGTTTCACTTTTTCCTTTCTCCCGACGAGAGGCGACAGACTCGTCGGCCAAAGCCGTCGGCGTTGGGACGCGTCGGGAAGCGTCGTGGCGGTGTGTCAGGGGCTTTAAACAGATGCCCCAGGTCTGTTTCTATTTTCTTTTCTTTTTTTTTTAAGTATATTTTTTTGGCTTTTCATGCCTTTTTTTATTGATAGGACAGGAAATGGGGAGGCAGAGAGAGGGGGAATGACATTGCCCCCTGTTTCTATTTTCCGCTAGTAAATGTACCAAACCTATGAAAGCTCACGATCGTCTGTTTGAGCAGTTTCTAGGCTGCTTCAGTCCTGCTACAGTTCTCAAAGACCCGACCTGGTAAGATCCACAGGTGTTGAAGCCTAGACACGATGCGACCCCGGACTTACGAGCATTAATTCTTGGCCAGACCTCGGGAAAAAAAAAGAAAGAAAAAAGAAGCCTGTGGTCCTTCGTGAAACGAGCTATTAATGTTTTCAACCTGAACCTGGTACGTCCGGTCGTGTTTTTTGGTCCACTATACTGTACAGTCTGTGGGCCAATTTTAAGACTGGACAAGTACCTCATGGAAGGCTACATTATACATGATGTTGGCAGGAAGAATTTTCAGAAAAAGACGGAAAGACAAGTACATGGAGGGCCATCCAAAGGGCATCTAGCATAAGAGTCCTGTTTGTGGGCATGTGTGGAAGGTTAAGATATTCTAGAAGGATGTGTGAATGATTTTGATTCAAGAAGCTGCTCAATACTGTGTGTAACATCCTGTATTTAGTCCGAAATATATGTGATGAGAGTGTTTCCAATTAGTAGTTTGAGCAGCATAAGAGTTTCAGCCATGGGGGTTGGTGGCGGGTTGACTGGCTCTTCTAGATATGCTAGCAGGGAAGATTTTCTTATCAGGGTGAGACCAGTGCTTGGAGAGCCTTCCATGAGGCACTTGGCCAGCAGAACAGTCTTGGTCACGGGTTGACCGGCTCTTCTGATCATGCTGGCATGATTTGTGAGGGGAAAATAATTGAAAAGAATTTTATAGGATAGTCTTTGTTGGATATACCTGTCTGCGAATTTGTAATTTAGTTGGGGTTACATGAAGAACATAGCAATGATGAGAGGATTTTGGACTTAACAGGAAACATACATGATGGAAGAATTTTCCATCAGGCCTAGATCTCAGACAGGGTGGAGTACCGTCCATGAGACACTTGGCCAGCAGAAGTGTCCTGGTCACAGGCAAGGTTGGAGGGTTTCTAGATATGCCGACAGGAGGAGGCACTAATAATATAGATGCCACATTAAAGGAAGGTAACACAATGATAAAATAGTATAGATCTAACTCAGCAAACTATGAACTGAATGTCATTCAGACCACATATATTCAATTCCTTTTTCCAATTAAAGGGAGACCTTCCATTATTTTTCCTTGGGTGAAAGTGCTAACTATTGCAACACATTCCATTGATACATTTATTTTTTCTTTATTCATTATATTTTAATCGACTCACTTCCCAATCTATGTATCATAAACCAGACGGTTGCAGCTCATAGCCGACCATAATGCCATCCACATGCAGACACATAACAGGTTGATGTGGGCAAAGATTGGTCACATTAACAGAGTGGACTGTGTTGGAATTTCTCTTGGTGCTAATCCTGCTCTTTCTATTCCTGCTCAGGATGCTTGGATAAAGAGAGAGAAAGAGAGAGAGAGCAGCTCATTCCTCCCTCGTTCTCCTCGTCTGTTGTGACAATTCAATCTGTTCAGCTTCGTCTTCCAACATGAATTATGGATGAACCCCGCAACCTCTGAATGTGGTGGGGATTTATGTTGATCGAGCAGCCCTTCGCTTTATAACTCGTCCTGCTCATGTCGCTGGCTCAGTGTGGATTTTAAAGAGGTCGGTTCAAAAAAAAAGAATTAAGGTAATTTGCAGAACATCAAAGCAAAGCATCCAGTTAGCATGCCTTTATTCCCCTGGTGGCAGACCCAATGATTGACTGCTGCATGCTGAAACCCATTAGTTGCATTTATCCTTTCTGATTAACAATTACTAAGCATCAGTCCACTCCAGCAGACAATGCACTGAAGGTGCAGCCAGGGTCATGTAAATAAAGCAATAAAGCCATCGATTTGTGGAAAGATGTTTTTATCTACAGTGTATAATCTAGTTGAGTGCAACACCAACACATTTCCAGGCGGACACAGCAGTTACAGCATCACTAAATGGGATAAAAACAGGACAAAATATAATGTTGTATCCCTCAGGTTGTTGTCATTGCCAGATCTGAGCTTTTTTTTTTAACCATATGTAATCATGCTCAGCTGCACCACTGTGAGGGAATTTTATTTTATTTTCTATGGTGGCCCTCACAGCTCAGCACACTGCAACTTAAGAAAACACATGCAAAGACATAAATAGGATTCAGAAAACCGCTTCATTAAATTGAAGTCTTCCGGGGACGCTAAAAAAACTGATGGACCTGGCTGGGACATTCTTTTATTCAAGACTTCTTGACTTCAGAAGTTCTGAATATGGTTACTTTGTTGTTGTTTTCACATGATTCACATATTATGGCAAATGTGTACTATTTGCTTACCCTTAGTCATTTGGAGGGTCAGGCACGTTTTTGTGTCCCCAGAAAAATTTCCATAGTGTTGTGAGTTTTCGCAGTGCACTTGTTGTCAAATTTGTTATCAGGCATTTTCTGAATTAGTGTTTTTGCATGCATTTTGTTAAGTTGCAGCGCACTGATCTCTCACCATAAATTATCTTCACAGGATCGTCATATACTGGTCAGTCATCATCAATCGTGGCTCTCACACTATGTTAGCAAAGAGGCTAACTCAAAAAGTGCTGTATTATAAATGTTTCAGCATGGTGAAGCGCTGCATTGCCCAGTTTGCACTACGTGAATCCGATTCAGATTTTGTGATAAGATTTGTTTTCCACCGTCTCTGGCTTTGTCGTGTTCTAAAAATGTCTGAGATTTTTTTTCCTTCCATATTTTCATTTCTGCTCAGTGCATTTGAAGCCTGCTGTTGTGTCAGCCACGCTCCTCCTGTGTCTCGACTCGCATTGATTTTTGTCAAGCACTCTTTAAATCCATAACTCTGCAGGCTGCATGCAGGGACATTCTATAGAAGCAGCGGTGGCGTGGCGCTCACAGGCAGCAGGTATAATACTGATACAACAGAGGCGGGAAAAAGGAAAGCCATCAGGCCTATGCTGGGGCATCAAAATACAAAAAAAAACAAAACAAAAAAAAAACTGAAAGACCTTAACCTTCTTCTCATTTTGTGCTGTTTTTCTACTGTAAAACAACAATATTTCCTAGATATAAACAAAAGGATTTAAAAGGTTCTATAGTTGAGATATTGTTGTGGTTTTCAGAACCGATACCATCTCATAGTAGTTTTACATTGCTTTGTCTGGAGCTCTGGTAACAACAGTTTGGTGTCAGCCAATCAGAGCAGAGGAAGCTCTGAACCTCTCCCCTGACTGGCTGACTGTGTGATCATCATCAAATAGGAATGGAACAGATTTCAGGTACTCCAAATGCTGTGAATTTAGGATGGTGGGACCAGGTGGGCTCGGCTTGGTGACTGTTTTGTTGTGACATCATAAAGTCACAGAAGTCCTGATCATGGCTGTTTTAAAGGATCAGTTTCTGAATAGGTTGTGTGCATTCCTCTGTAAACAGATGATCTAATACGTTCTTGGTATTAATATAGAACCAGACCTGCTTGATAATCACACCACATATCCACTTTATTACTGTATGGAACTTTAATATAAACATCTACTTTATACTGTTTGTAACCTTTAAGAATACTGTATGGAGCTTTATTTCTTTGGATTTCCTTTTAGTGTTTTTTCAGTGTCATTATTACTGTATGCTAATTATGCACCCGGGCATCTACTTGTTCCTCTATCCTTTCACTCCAGTGAGAAGAATAAAATAGTTTTTTCCACACAGTACATCACACATAACAAATAGGATGGAGGAATTTAGATTAATCTAAATCAAGGGCCACAGAACAGGGTGTAAAATCTCACAAATTTAGCATCAAGAGAGTTTACTGTATGAACCAGACAACATAAGTTTCATTTTTATTGTATGGCCAACTAATCAATGTTAATTAGCTGCAGCTTAGTACATTTTCAGGAAATGGGTGTCATCCAAGAGTTTGGCCTTGCTCAGTTTCTGTTCCCTTTGTAAATTATAATTACACTGTTACAAATTGTGCACCAATACATCCATACAGCCAGTCTACAGAACACACTGGTTTTGTTGTGTGCTTACAAGGTAGGCGTGGTGGTTGCTTGGATTTTCAGGATTTCCATCTGAGACACAGTTAAATCTTCATTTCCTCCACCGCCGGCTCTGCCTCAGCTGTGCTGAAAGAGCAGCAGCAGAAACCTGATGAAACAAATCACTGTTTTGTTGGAGAACACTTCCTCTGTGTGTCAGACATAAACTTTCTTTTGCACTGAGATTTTATTTTGAAGGCGAAATATCTCAGTAGTTATCTGTCACTACAAAGTTCAGTCCATTAAAATGTTTATTTAACAAGGTATAACTTTCAATCAACTATACAATGTCTTGCACAGCATAAAGCAGAACATATACATCTCTTTTTAAAGCAGAAGTAAGTGATATATTTGTGTTAATATAAGTCTTAAATAGTTATATCTTCGAACAGCAATCACTTACATAGAGTGTTTGGTCTGAAACACGGGTCTGTCAGTCCCTCTGCTCTGCTCTGAGCCGAGGAGAAAACATTTATCGTATCCTACAGTTTTTATCCAATGAGGAGAGAGAACGGCATGCAGGGCTGTGTGTGCAGCCAAGGAACGCCGTGAATGTGGTGACGTAGGGACGAGGACTGTTATGGTGCGTTCAAGGAAACTCGTATTTTTCCGACCGTGAAGTGGTACCAGTTCGATCTGGTACGAGTTCACCGGTCGGAAGTTACGAGTGGCCGTTATAGTGACTTTCACCGGTAAAACAGGTCGGAAAAACACGAGTGGGTTGCCTGGAACGCTACAAAGTCGTAAGTTGTGACTTGAAGCTGTAATTTACGATTTCAAAAGCCTGCCTGGAACGCAGCATTAGCGAAAACGACCGGACCACTTACTTCTGCTTTAATGACCTTATAATTAAAAAATTGAATACTATAAATAAATACAATAACATAATACATAGTATTTATTCCCTTATGATGTTGCATATAGGCTAGCTATACAATCTTTTTACACCAGTTATTCATGCCAACATGTGCAACCTGTAACATTTGTAAATTGACTTTTATTTGAATATTTATTAACTGTGTAATTAAGAATTTATTTTTTATTAACTTATCTAATGTGAACATTTTGTCATGCCTTCATTATAAACTTTTGGGATTGGTTGCACTCCTTTTGAGTTGGCTCCTCATTGTTGAAAACTTGATTTGCCTGATGAAGGTCTGTCTGGTCCAAATGAATTGCTTATTGCAGGTCAGACTGTGGGTGACAAAAGCATTAATTTCAGCTCCACAGCCCCGGCGCTGCTCTGTTTAATAGATTCTCAATGGTACATCCAAATGGAGAGTTTTCCACGTGACATAGCTATGCAAAAGTCACCACGGTTACTCCCCGCTGAGTGGCAAACACAAAGCAGCCAGCATCTGCCATTGTGCATCGAGTGCTGCTAAAATGGTGAAGAGCCATTGTGCAGTTGACTGCACAGAACTGATTCAGAAAGGATTCAGGCAGCAAAATACTGAAGAGAGGAGAATACACACCAAGTGACAATTTTCAAAGGGGGTGAATAACATTTAAAAAAAATGTTTCTCTTTTCTGAACAAAACTTATGAGAAAATCCACAACGAAGCTTACTCCAACCACTCTGCTCCACATAGGATGATACAGATAGTAATTTCACTTCAGTTGAGGAGATGCTGGTTTACTGGTTTGTCCTCAGACTGAGCGCAGGGTGGTGAACAAGGGGTGCCCAGGGTGTGTGGGGTCTCTACCATTCATTTGTGAAGACGGCTTGGTCTCAGCTGCAGGTGCTTCCTGTGGTGCAAATGACAAATCAGACTTGGCTTTCTTGGTTGAGGATCCACATAGGTCCTGTGATAGGTGGACTTAAAACTGGCCATGCTGTCAGATCCACGTGTCAGATTTTTGAAGTAACTTAGATTTGGATGGGTTTACTTTTACAGAAACTAAATGGAAAGTGTGATACATTGACAGATTTCATGCAGTGACAAAGGACTTCATCCATTGAGATATGACAGCAAGGGTTGATGTTGAATGATTAAATTTACGTGTTTTTATTCACTGTGGGCTTGTTATCCTAAAGGTAGGCTATTTGTGACTAATCCAAATTTACAAGGTAGCCTAGTCTATAAGGTAATTGAGTATTAGGCCTAGGACCATTTTGAAAGGAACAAAACATTTTGTAAAAAGACTGTAAAAAATAATGTTCTTCCTCTTCTTCTTTTTATTTTATTTATTTATTCATTTATTTTATAAATGACAACTTCATTCTCGTTCTTTTATGACTTTTTTCTGAGGGTGGCCCGACCTACTCCATCTCTCTGTAAACAGGTGGTTGTGAGCGCAGAGAACTGGATGTTTCCGAGTTGCACTTGAAGGCAGCATGAGTAGTCAAGTCTCGATTCAGTCGCAACTATTCCCCCCCTTTATAGTCTAATTTGTATGCTGCTTATTACCACCCAGAAGACACTCAATAGCAATGTCCCATTCAAAAACACCCTGTAAACAAATAAATAAAAAGTCACTCTCCACAGCACCACCCCCCTCCCCTCCCCCGCTCCAGCCGAGGAGGCGCAGCGGTTCGCTCCCCCTAGCGGCGGACCTTGCAGCCGTGGTGGAGCGTCACAGCTCCGGTGTCTGTGCCCCCAGTCACAGTGAAAGTTGTCTCCGCTCAGAGAAGCGGGGGGTCCAGGGCTCGTCAGTCTCCAGCGCCGCTGCTTCACACGCTGCCGTCCGTCCTCCCGGAGACGGAGAGAGAGAGATGAGGCGGAAAGAGAAGAGGCTACTGCAGTTCGCCGGGCTGCTCATAGCCGCTCTCCTGTTCCTCCCTAACGTCGGGCTGTGGTCTTTGTACAGGGACCGAGTCTTCGACAACTCGCCCGACGCGGTGGACGGTCCGGGCGGCGGCGGCGGCGGCATTCTCCCGTTACAGGTAAGCGAAGCTCGGCCGCCGGTGGCTCGGTGTAGCGAGACCTTAAAAATGACACACTTCAAATCTTAGTTTGGTCGCTGCTTGCAGTGTGGGGGCAGAAAGGCTGCGCACTTCCCGGTGTTTGTGTTTGAGTGTGTGTGGCTGTGTGAATGCTCGCCGTCTCAACGCATTACCTCAATACATCAACCTTGACAGCCACGTCTTGCGTGTCTGTGCGTGAGAGAGAGAGCGAGAGAGCATGTGTGAGTGTGATGTGATTTACAAGATGGACCCTCTTCCTGGCACCGTGTCGGCATGGCAGGTCATTAGTTAGTACGGCGGCCAGGGTGAGCGGGAGCCACGTAGTAGCTAAAGCCGGAGCAAAGCGTCGCAGCAAAGTTACGATAACCGGGACTTCCTGAACTCTCGGGTACCGCAGCCGGGAGTTCAGGAAGTTGTCAGACGTGATGATGAAGGCGCTGCTGCGTTCACAGGTCTCCCTCCACCGCAGGGTCAGGCCTCGGTGCTGTGTATCCATCCACTGTGTGGTCTCCCATTGCGACCCCCCTCCCCATAGAGCCCTCCTCTTGACTGACACATGAAAGTTTGTGTACAGAGTTGGTCCACACGGGGCTCCAACTGATGACTGTTTTCATAGTCATTTCATCCTGCTTTGTATTTTTATGGCTAATGAGCCTATCGAGTTTCTAAAATGTCAGCAAGTGTGAGCTGCTCATTTTCAGCTCCCATAGCTGTTTATTCTTACACCATTTCCACTGATTCAACACAAAACTCATTATCTTTCAAATTACAGCAATTCAAAACGTGAAAATGACAGCAAATTCTCACATTGGAGGAGTCAGTGTTTATTGACTTGTGTTATTTGTTTGGTAATCAAACCTTGTGTAACTTTCTGTCTTCAAAACTATTGCTCGATCACATATTCATGACTTCATGTAACTTCATGTAGTGTTCTAAGTTTTTTTTGGACAATCCAAGTGCAAATCGGCTAAACCCAAGTCAAGAATTTAGGAATTTATGAAATCCAAAAGTAGAATTCTCAGTTGGCCGCTCACCTGTTGGGCTGATGTTCTGGTCAGAAACAATACAATGCCAATGCTCCTTACGACCAGCACCACCTAAATTTTGTGCAGTTTAACCTCTTCATTATACTTGTGTATCTGGACAAGCCTCCTAATTCCCTGCTGACCCACATGGCACAGAAATGAGCCACGAGGAGAGTACAGCTGACCTTCCTGTGTAGGTTATTGTTTTAGAGCAGCGAGTATGAATTGACTTTTTTTTAATTAAACTATAAAGTTAATGGAAATATTACATAGAGTCGGTCCAGGGCAGAGACTAGGTGATACCTGGCCCAGTATTTTTGCTAGCACCTGAGGCGTTTATGATGCTGGTATCAGGTGACAAATTTCTACTTCTGTTCTTAAACCCAACCAAGATTTATTTCTTTGCTCATTCACTGGCCCAAGGATAAATGTTATTTTCTCCTTTTATACCATAATCTCATGATGCATTCTTGGTTTTTCTTGTCCAGTCCTGGTTACAGTCTTTAGTCAGGTTGAAGGAATTAAGTTGCATCTTGAACAGCCTTTAACATCTGTTTATTAACTGCTGAGGAATATATTTTACTCCTGCAGGTCATAAAGACATTTTAAGGATTTTGGAAAAAACAACAACAACAACAACATCATACGCAACTTCAAGGTCTGTTTATTTGTTGAGGAAAACAGGAGTCGGTTTATGTGGCATGAATTGAATCATCTGTGCAGAGGCTAAAACCATCTGTCTGTGAATCATCATGTGGCTAAAAAAAAAAGATGAGATGCACATGCTGTTATGTTGATTCACATAAAACATCCCCCTGCAAAAAAAAGAAAAAAGTCTCACCAAACGGAGCCAGTGTAGCAGACAATAGTAGCCCCTCTTATTCAAATGAGACGGATCTGCTGAATGGAGGCTTTCAGGGCTGGGATGTGTGTTAGTGTGCTCTTTGGCTGCTGGTGCCAGTGCTGGTGTTTTTAACCTGCTTGACTTGACTGGTGAAGAAGGTCGGAGTGACGAATGAAGTCATGTGTCACGTGAATCTTCATGCGGAATTAAGCTCGAACAATGTATCCAATGGCTCTGGAAACAATTAATTTCACGATCTCCTCATTGTTCAGTCCATAAACGCAGATAAATCCACATCAAAAGTCCACAGTGTTGTCTGCCTTGTCTTGTCATTATCAGCAGCCGAAGCTAATTTGCAAGCTGGATCGTGGGCACTGATAAAGCGAGCCTTGTTCGGCACAGATCTCCTCCAAGGATTTCTCTCTCTCTGTGTGCTCAAGTTTAGATTTGATATTTTCAAATGACAAGAAATGTTACGAATGGGATTAAGGGACATTGACAAGACCGGGGAAAATCCTGTTACTATTTAGCAAACTGTGTGATAACAGCTGTCAACCAACCCAGAGCGGTTTGATCACAGACAGGCTGATTTGGGGAAAAAAAAATGATGCCAACTTTCTCCTAATAATGGAGAAGCCTTTAAAGGCAACAAGCAAAGAAACATTTATAAGCCATTTACAAGCCTCAGATCCTCCTGCCAAACAAAGTGGGGAAGTTTTAAACAGATGAACCTCACAAGTAGAAACAGTGATTAAACAACAGGAATAGACTGACTCATTGGAACATGCTGCAAATTACTATTATTAACTTTAGTTGTTATCACCTGAGCTGAGTGACAAATTCTGACATGATTATAGTCACATGAAGGCAAATCAGTCTTCAGAAGTGTGTTTCTTTATGGCCATATGCCCCACTGAATGAACTGGCTAAAACGTTTGTATGTTATGATTCAAAGTCTGTAGAGATCTTGGTCTGAAAACATGAATCAACCGAATTTCATTTTTTGAGGCAGTAAAGAAGTGTGTGTCACTGTAAACATGGTAGCAATTAAACTAAACAACAATCATTATTAGAAGCATTCTTATTATCCTTTTTTGTGCAAGGTTTTTATTTAGATATTTTGCAGCAGGACAGTGAAGATAACAAGAAAGTCAGGGAGAGAGAGAGAGGTGCGGTCGGACTCGAACCTGGGCCACTGTGCACTAAGCTGTCTGATGATTGGTTTTCCCCCTCTGATGGACGCATTTTTAAAAATGATTTAAAAAATAATGAGCCTGGCTAAAAGCTCAGCTTTAAAGTAAAAGCACTTTGCTGCTTCTAATGCTGCTAATACCCAATACAAGCATCTTCTTCTGAGGTGTTGACCTCTGCATTGTGTGAACACGCGTGTGCCAGCGTCAGCAGCAACAGGTGGCATGAGCCGTAAAAATCTCACGCCCGGGGTTGCACACACACAGCAGCACCTGGATGAGTGTGTCACTACACCTCTGGCAAAGGCGCAGCTTCAGAGCCTCTCCACCGTGACAGTGACAGAAAGGTAATTTGCACATTTCCCCATCTCTTATTAAGGATGCCTGTTGAAGCAGGGGGTGGCTCAGCTTTCTGCTCTCTGCTCCAGCAGCTCAGGTTAAGTGGAGATTAGAGGAGATGATAGCGACATATAGTAAGAAAGGTAAAATAAAATAATATTTAAAAAAAAGAATGCAGAGTTTGGAGTTTCTGACTGTCTGTACTGACTGAGACAAACACATGGCAGAACAAGCACTAGTGAATCTGTAAATGATCGTTATTGTCTTTAAACACGCCCCCACTGTGATGGATTTGTTGAGGGTGCTGAAGATTTGCTGATGAATATACATAGTTTGTCACCAGGGTTCCGTAATTTGGGTTTAATCTTCAATTTTGATGTTTAAAAAAAGGTAATGTGCTGCTGACGCCCACTGTGGGAACTGAGACCTAGACTGGATTCTGTTAAAACGTAAATTGATTTTACCGTGGCAGACTCGTATCACATGCTGTGCCTGTGCTGCTGCTTATGACTTTAAACTTTTAATTGTGTGGTTTAAACGTCATTGGGTTCTGCTGAAGTTGCCTCCAGTGACTGTAGCTCAGGATTTCCTGTCACTGATTCTTGCTTTGGGTGTGAAGCTGTTTCAGATGGAGTCACATGAGATACGTGGCAGTAATTTACTTCTCAAGTTGTGCATCTGAGATGGGACGTGCTACCATTAAAGAAAATTAGAGAGAAGATTAGATCAATTATTAACTAATAATCCAAAGGTTAATTACTAAGAGCTCTACAAGTAATTGAACCTCACCCAGCCTGAACACTTCAAGGTAGATTAGAGTCAGACTACATGCTCCATACTACTTGTATTCCCTGGACAGATTCCATTTTTGAGGCGACCTACATGTGGACTTTCCTCCTGCTAACTGGTGCTAATCAGCGGTGGTGTAAGTCCAGCAGATAAGGCGTCCTCTTAAAGGGAGAGCAGGTTGACGTTCCTGGCCTTGTCACAGAGAAATGAGAATCATACCGGCCTCTGTACGCTGGAGGCCGCGTTTATGAGCCGCTCACTGCCGGCTGGATTACTGTTCATTCATCATCGCGGGTCCTTGGGCATTTCACCTCTGACACATGCACACGCACAGCACACACACTTCTATATACTGTTTCCAGAGCCAAGAGAAGGTCAGTTGGCGACGATCCTTTCTTATTAATGAGCACAGCTCAAAGTAAACAAGGACAAGTATGTAGAACATCTCAGGACAAGGAGACGTCGCGGCTGAAAAACATTGTCAAAACTTCTTTAATCACTCCTCTTCTGCTACAGGGGCAGCCGGTTGTACAAACCATTAAATCCGACTCTAGAACAAACTGGTTTTCTGAATAAATATCCCCAGTGCAGGAATCTAATTTTGGATTCCTTTCCTGTCTCCTTGTGATGTGTCTCTAGCCCACAGTCACAATGCAAATCAGATATTTGTTTGACCCCTCTGTCCTCCAGGCCTCCCTTGGGGGCTCAAAAACATTGAAAGTCTCGTCCTTCTTTTGAGGAAAGATAAACAAACACTTGATGCTTTATTCATTTTCTTCTTTCCTACTGGAAACCTTTTTGAAGGGCACATTTTGGTTTTAATTAGGTGGTGAGTGTGCAGAAGCAAGATTGGACCCAATGCAATCATTTAATGGACTAATTTGGTTTGTGGCTTTGTACAAAAGCTAATATTTTCATAGCAGTATCTATGAGAGAAAAAACTAAAATTCCCTCTGCTCACATCAACATAATGATTTTTATTATGCGTCCAC
>NC_140920.1:18095432-18146002 GCF_045865225.1 Trachurus japonicus | reverse complement strand
ACTGTTAGCCTTTTTCCTGCTGTTTTACAATAACATACTGGCAGCACCGTTGCCTGCTTATTATTGTAAACGACTGTTACAGTAGTTACTGTAAACGGCTAATACAGTATGAAGCAGGCAACGGTGCTGCCAGTATGTTACTGTAAACAAAAACTACAGTATGAAGCAGGCAACGGTGCTGCCAGTATGTTACTGTAAACAAAAACTACAGTATGAAGCAGGCAACGGTGCTGCCAATATGTTACTGTAAACAAAAACTACAGTATGAAGCAGGCAACGGTGCTGCCAATATGTTACTGTAAATGAAAACTACAGTATTAAGCAGGCAACGGTGCTGCCAGTAAATTATCCTTACTGTTATACCGTTTTACAGTAAGAAATGTATTACTGAAAATATTGATGTATATTATTGAACTGCAGTGGCCTGTAGATTACTGTAAAATAAAAAACAATTACAGTGATATGCAGTAAATTCAAATTCTTTATTTAAAAACATACACACAAAAACAGTACAAATTTTGCAATACATAAAGTTTTTTAAAAATCAAAACAGTATCAAATTCAAGTATGAAATTCATAGTTTCACTAACAACAGTTGTAGTATTTCAGTACAATTAATTCAATACAACAATACAATTCATACAATATGAAAGTACAAAGTGCTTACAAATGTTTGGGAAAAACACTTTTCAAAGAGTTAAAGACTGAATCAAATTTTATGCCATGTACTAACTTAAAGGGACAATTAGGAGTTTTGGAAAGCAAAGTGTTTTCAGACTACATTTCCCATGAGCTTACGCGCACACAGTGAAATTCTTGGACCGGCACAAGATGGAAAAAAGCGAAAACATTTGCTGAGAATGTTTTCATTGATCAAGAATAAAATTCGGAGGTTCAAAGACGATCAGATACCGTCGTAGTTTCGACCATAAACGGTGATTCGACAGCGTTATTCCCATGACCCGCCGGGCAGTGTTTGCGAAACCGAAAGTAGGAAATGCTGGGCGAGCCGACCACTAAATAATATCAAAATTACTATAAAGACAAAACAACATATTTATTGAAAATTGACCCATTAACGAGTGGTAACGTAGATTCATCCACATTAATATGAGACTCCTCGTTGTCCCTTTAAAAAAATTAAAAAAATTCCCAGGAAAGGTTGAACAATACCTCTAACGATGGGGCAAGGGGCCAGGGGAGGCCACAGACCACAGAGCTTCGTTTGGTGATGGGGGTGTCGATCAGTGGGATGTTGGAAGGACTTCAGTGGAGAGTATCTTTCTGAAGTAAATGAAGGAGATAGTTAGATGGAGAAGATGTGTTTAAAGATCACCTGCCAAGGGCTGGTAAAGTACACTACACTGAACACACAAATGCCACACTATCCAGACCTTAAAGGGACAACGAGGAGTTTCTATTCGGTTATAAAAAAGTCTCACGTTAATGTGGATGAATCTCCGCTACCCACACTTGTTAATGGGTCCATTTTCGATAAATATATCATTTTGTCTCTATCGTTATTTTGTTATTATTATTGGAGGTGGAGATGCTGGTCGAGCTGACCAGCGTTTCCCTCGTTGCGAGTCATGAGAATAACGCCACCGAATCGCCGTTTATGGTGGGAACTACGGTGGTATGTGAACCTCTTTGAACCTCTGACTTTAATTATTGATGAATGAAAACATGAGTCTGTCTTGCGCCGGTCAAAGAAATGTACGGTGCGCGCGGAGGCTCATAAATGTAGTGTGAAAACGCTTCGCTTTTCCAAAACTCCTCGTTGTCCCTTTAATTTGTGTAAGATTTTATCTGGTTTGATTTAGACAGACATCTTTCCTCTGTTAACAAGGCCACATCACTGTATAGATGAAATTTGTTCTTTACAACCACAAATTTCAGAATGTGTGAGATGGTTGAAAGTTTTCCTACCTATGAAATGTATTTATAGGTAGCCATTTCAGGCTAACTAACATCATTCAGAGTAACGTCATGCTAAGCAAATGTTAATTCAGGTCAAGTTTAATCAAGATGTTTAATTTGTACAATACAACTTACCAGAATCTGACACTCTGGTTAGACAGCCCAGTGCCAGAGGCCCCTGGCCAGTCTAAAGGTTCCTCTCTCCTGTCTGGATTTTTCTGGAGCCTGGTATTCACCTGCTTCTCTGGAAGGTCACTTCCTGCCTCCTGATGCTACAACCAACACAAACAAACAGACACACACATTAAGCACATACACAATTGGCTGCGCCACTTATCAATAGCATTTCCAATTTATACTTTTCCTTACATAAAAACTTACAAATCTCTGGTTAGACAGCCCAGCACTGGAGTTGCATGGCCAGCCTCAAGGTTCCTCTCTCTTGCCTGGACTCTCTTGGAGCCTGGTACACACCCCCTTCCTTGGAATGTCGCTTCCTAATGCTACAAACAACAAATTAAACAGATGTATAAAGCAACGTATAGATTCAGCTGCACCACTTAATTCATATTCACAAACTATCATACAAAAATTCGATCACTTTCCCATATCTTTATATTTTTTCAAAAAACAAAAACAAAAACAAACTTTCAATACTTTGATACTTTTGCCACAAATTCTGTCAAACTTTTAAGAATTTCAAAGACCTAAGGGAACCCTGGGAGTGTAGTGATCTTTTAGCTTTTAGGTGCTTTTTCCCACCTAATCCAAACTACGGTAGCCTACATTACTAGAAAATACACAAACTGTTGTTTACTGTAAATTATCTATAACAACTGTTATCAACAACGGTACCTTACTTGAAAAATGTATTAGTGTAGTTAACTGTAAATAATCCAGTAGTTAACCATTTTTGCTTTGTGGGCCCATGATGCATTGTATAAGAGACCAGTATCATACCGTATTTTTGAAATTATACAGTTTTGTACTGTTTTCAATGGTTCTAAGATTTATACTGGGCATTTTAGTTGAAAGTCAAGGCTTTCACAATGGTATTGAATCAAATTAATATTACAGACGCACACACAAGATTATAAATCATAATCTTCTCGACAAGAAACGTGACTGGGCTGGCTGCCTTGGCTCCTCTCTGAACAGAGTGAGCACAAGGGACGACAATAGCAAGCGGCTATCCTAGCATGCTATAAAGCTAGGACATTAGGGACAAAAATAAAAAAAAATATTTTAACGGACTCAAGTCTGCAGGACTCACACAGGAGCGCTTGGGTGTTACACCGAGCAGCATACAGCAGTTTGGCCGCATTCAAATGATCATATTGTATGAACATTTATCACCAGAGAGCACATTATAGCCTAACTAGCTACTTAACGTTACCTCCTGCCATGAAACACAGGCACGCACGCACTCACACACGCACGCACATAGACCCAGGCGAATTAATAATGTTTTGGTGAAATTCATAAGTGGTGTCTATCTAGATATTAATCTTCTACATGGCTTTAGCAGTTAGGCTACATAATGTTAGCTAACCTAAGGGGTAGGCTAGTAGCTATGTGTTTGTGACTGTCTGAACATCTCTGGCTAATAACATCATTCAGAGTAATGTTAGCATTATGCTAAGCAAAGGTTAAATCAGGTCAGGTTTAATCAAGACGTTTAATTTCTACATTTAAACTTAACTTACCGCAACGGAGTAGCCTCTCTCCACCAAGGTTGATGAATGAACTTTACTTGTCCACCGTCTTCTTCGTCCTCTTCTTTTGTTTAACGTAACTGGCAACTGGTAAATGGCTTTTAGATGCATTCCCGCCTAATCCAAACTACAGTACCTTACTAGAAAATACATAAGTGTAGTTTACTGTAAGTAATCTAGTAAATAACTGTTTTTGTTTTGTGGACCCATGCTACAACAGTATACTACTGCATTTTTGAAATTATACAGTAATATACTCTAGTTTATAATAAAACTCCCATGATGCAATGCATGTTACAGTTTTATACTGTTCAATGTTTTTAAGTTATTTTACTGGACATTTTAAAGTAATTAACTGTAGGTTTTACAGCAAAGGCTAACAGTGCACTTAAGGCTCTGCATGTTTTATTTGAAGTCGTTGTTCCATAAGAATGTGTATTTGTGGATTAATTCTGCGTTTCCACTAGGGATGGGGCTGATCTGATCGGGTTCTGAGACCAACATAATTCACGGATTGGAAATTTGCGATCCAACCTGCGGAAATTTCCGATCCATGAGCAATGGCGATCGGACTGCTGTCATGCATGCTCGTTTCTCTGTGTGTGAATGCCAATAAGAAACAGCGCTATGCAGAGATGAATGAACGGAAGACATGGGGCGGTGGTGTGCGGCCCGCCACTCCTAAATGAATGAGAGGAAACACTGTATATTTCAATTTCTCACTCCGTGGTTGAGCCGCTCCGTCACTCCTTGATAAAATCTTAGAGGAAACACTGTTTGACCTTGATATGATTTAATCCTATAATTTCTAAAACATTCAACTCAGGACTTTTGTAACTTTGTGATTTAACAACAATGTAGTCACCAAGCCCCGCCCACCTGGACACACCATCCAACCCTGCAGGGGTTTGGTTTGAGTGTGAAAACAGTCAGCTAATCAGAGCAGAGGCTCAGAGCCTCCTCTCTTCTGATTGACTGATACCAACCACAGAGAAGACTGAGAGAAGAGATGTGTCTAAAAACACACAAAATAAAACAAATAAAAAGAGGAAAGAGTCTTTAGGTATCAAAAATGATCGGCCTTTAGTGTTTGACTGTTGAAGATTTCAGGTGACTGCTTTTTTTGCAACATCACAAAGTCACAGAAATCCTAACGGCTGGTTTTAAGGCTGAATACAGACTGCCTGCATTTCTCTGTGGACTGAGGCTTTGATACTTTCACAGTACAAGTGTAGAACCTAGCCCTGCCTTATAATCACACTTATTATGGACATCTACTGCTATAATGTATGGAGCTTTAATATAAACATCTGCCTTTATGCAATATCCAATAAACAGTTTGCTTTCAGCAGCTTTGCCAGCAAACAAATGTGTAGAAAAGGTTGAAAAACTAAATTCTAGAAAGTGGACCAAACTATATGTAGTTAAGTCGTTGTGCTGCTGTCCCACTTTCTGATGCCTGGGTACAGTTGTCTGTGACACCCGGTCGCGCTTCTCCACGGCACTTCAGCGAACTGTTTGACCTGCAGCTGCCTGTCTGTTTCCTCTCTGTTGCTATTCTGATAAATATTAAAGTTGAATAAGAGTTTAGCCCGTGGTTCTGTGAAAAATCTCTCCTTTCTGCTCTATTGACATCATGTGGGAGAGAGGGAGTGATGTTTCATGCCAATAGCAGGCGAGAGATTTTCAGAGCATTCGGGAAACCTGGAGGCTGCACCTACAGGACGCGTGAATCCAAAAGTGCACAGAAACAAAATTGAGATTGAATGGCGTCTCGGCTACCCTCTGCTCATGCAGCACATACAGGCATCTGAAGACAAACGGAGCCTCCTTTAAGGCTTATTATGGAATTGGGAGTAATTTCAGGCTGCACTGAATTTCCTCCTATGACTGTGAACAAGGGTGGGGAAATGGAGGCCCTCTTGCAATTAAGGAAATCGCATCAGCTCTATGAATCCTGTGAGGTTAAGAGCAATTAGAGAAGCTGTGAGAGCAGGATTAAGACAGTTTAACATAGTTTATGGAAACAGTTGAGAGAGTTCATTAGAGTTTATTTTACTGCAAACTGCTGTATGTTCAGTTTTGTGTAAAAGACCTTCGTTTTTGTTTGCAGAAGTTTTAAGCCTCAGAGAAGGTATAGATCTCTGTGAAAGGACACAGTAGCTGTGTCTCAATTCAGCGGCTGCAGCCTTCGGAGGCGGCATTTGAAGGCTGATTACGTCACAGCGGCGCGACTAGGCCTGTCTCGATTCGATTTAATTCGAAGGCTCCTCTAAATGTGGCAGACAAATGTAGCCTTCCTTTGCCTGTTATAGGAGGATGCACCGCACCTATCCTTCGTGGCCTCCTGTATCCCAAGATTCTTTGTGCCGTTGTTGTTGTTATTAGCAACCTAGCATGCTATCGAACGTTAGTGGCTCTGCGGCCGGCTAGGAGGCGTGGTTGCCCGCTGAGCCAGGCTCTGCTGGCCGCACAGGTGAGGAGCGGCGGAACGGAAGAGCCGTTGCAAGCGCCACTTTCAAATGTTTAACGTTAGGACATTGTTTACATTCAGGCGCATTTGCAATAGCAAATGCACCGAAGGCTAGACTGTCTCATTTACCGACGGTTGACGCAGCCTTCGGAGGAGCCTCCGAAGCCGTTTCCTCCGTAGACCGCGTAGGCTGGGTCCTCCGAAGGCTGCAGCTGCTGAATTGAGACTGTAGCTGTTTATTCTGTAGTCATGGTGAGAAGGACTGTTGTGACGCTGATGTCAAAATATTTTATTGAAACCAAACACAACAAGCTACCAGAATGTTTTTTTTCCCATGATAATTCTGGTTTATTACATCTCATCTCATATTCTTTGGGTTTGTCATAATTTGTTTGGTAGTTATATGCTGTCAGAGAGCTGTAAAACTCATTGCATGCAACGTTGTCTCAGAAAATTTACCAAACAGGCAAATGAAAGACAAAGACTGAGCTGTGATTTCACTTGGATTTACTTCTGAACATACGCAGAAAGTTGGGAGAAGCAGACTGTCTTGTCTTTAAGGCTTTTGCCTTCATTTGAGTCGCAATGAGAGACAGACTGAAAAATTGGAGAGTGAAAGAAGGTGCCACAGGCTGGATTCCAACCTGAGCTGCCACTGCAGAGTCAGACGATAATTCTTCTTTTGTTTCCCACACAGCTCACACCTTCCTTCTTGGATCCACAGTAGTTTAACAGTGTTTCCAACAGGATTTTTTGAGGCTGTGGTGTGCGCGCGCGCGGGGATTTGCGGTAATTTTAACATTGTACATTTACCCCAAATTACCGCGATTTAGCGCCTTTAGCAGCCCAGCGCGACATGTCCATGCGTCCGTGTTTGTGTGTATACCTGCGTGTGTGCGCGCGCATGCGAGAGAGAGAGAGATCGTGAAATATTGTTGTGAGACACTATGGAGGGCCACCATAGTCTCGTTAATTCATGGAAAACACTGTTAACCTTTGGTAAACTCCAGACTGTTGCCGACCGTCTTCTCTGTGCCAGTGCCAAATGCCAAATTATCCACTGCATCAGGTTTTCCTTTGATAGGTGCGTGCAGAGGAGGAGCAGGCCAATCAGCTGTCAGTGTGTGTGCATGCACCAGTGATGTGCTGGTTGATAAGTTTCGTTTTTTCCCCCGCACTAATGGCATGCATGCTTGTCTGTGCGCGTGCACTAGAATGACAGAGAAAGAGCGCTATGCAGAGATGAATGAATGGAACGATATTGCGTTGAGAGAAAAAAAAGCGAAATCAATTTGTGACGCTGTGCCACACATTGGTCTGTATGGGAAACGCTGTTTAATCTTTATCCACTTGAACTCCAAACTGTAGCAGATCTTTGTCTGGCTCTCTGTCCGATATGTAGTATTGGTCATAGGCTACTTGTTGAAGTGAAGCCTTGTTACCGACAACTATCGCTCCCTCTTTCTCTCTGCTCAGTGTGTCTCATGTTCAGTTCTTCCTCTGCCTCCTTTAGTAACAGTGACACATGCAGTGAAAGGGGTTCACACTGTGCCCAACCCCCATTGTATTGGAAGTGCTCCTCCGCTTCCCTGCAGTTCCCAAGTAGCCGGGGAAACCAGGACGACTCTGAGTGGAACTGGTGAAAGTAAGGGTGGAATTGACCCTTCGCGTAAGCCCCGCCCCCTTGGTTACTGTTTCTACGCCGGGCAAGCTTTCACTCCCAGCCATGCTCCTGGCAATATTTGGTATCGATTTCAAATGAAATATCAGCAAATTTCTGGATAAACTGTTCTGAGATAATAGAGAGAAGAAGTCACAAAGATCATTCAGAGTTTTCAGTGATGTGACTCACGCAGGAGGATAAAACATCTGTTCAACGACACGACTGGACAATGTACAGAGCAGCAGTAAGGGCTGGTAATTTTACCGTCTATCAACCCACCAAGACTTAGGTCATCTCACTGGTTGTCAAGCTGCAAGTTTTTGGGCGATTGTGAACCACATACAGCTTTCGCTGCTGTTTTTTTTCTCCCACTGTTGTATCAGTCAGTGAAAGCAGTCCCTGCCTGGAGGATCCCTCGCCTAAATGCCCAGGTAAAAGCCGTAAAAGTACAGCTGTCATTTCGGAGGTGAACATATGGTTATCCCCATATTTACACTTGCTCAAGTCGAAAAAAAAAGTCAGCTCGTATCTGAACATCTCTATATTGCTGCTGCCGCCGCCGTATAGCAGCAGCAGCAGCAACAGCAGCAACAGCAACATCCTTCTCTACAAACAAATGTTTTTCGTCCTAGTCTCAAAATGTGTCCACAAAAGCAAACATAATGACTCACTGCCGAAAGCTTGCCAGGCCTATAGTTACGGTTGCTAACGTAGGATTGGACAATAGCCGTTTGTGGGAGGGGTTGGCGAAGGGTCAATTATGGTCATTATGATCTGGATTGAAAACGATGTTCTCAGGCAAACACATTTACCAAAAATAATGCTTATTACAGTTTTGAATATTTAGAGCTGCCCCATATTCGTTCGAATATCTTTTTTTTTTATATGCAAATTATATTCGAAAAACAAAGTTTGATGTCAAAGCCCTTATGTATAATGTTTTTTTTTGCTTTTTTATAGAATTCAGTATTCACTTATATTAATAAGACTCAATTAGAGTGAGATTACTTGGAGACAAATGAATTGCCGCGTTCTAGGTTACGAGGAGAGAAGCTGTTGGCGTCACTACCTGATGTAGTCTCACGGAGTTGTGAGGGGGCTAGTTCTGCTTCTGGACTGGGAAATGAGATTGTATCTTTAATGTGTTAAGCCTCTGGAAACGAGGGAGACTGAGGGGTGAAAGTCATTTGCAAAGACAAGTGGAGTTGCTTGCTGCAGACTTAAGTCGATGCACTTTATCACTCAGAGCTGAGAGAGAAAGAAGGAAGGAGGAGGAGGAGGGCGATGAAACACCTCAGGAGAAAAAGGCAGAGCGGTAGATTGGGAAAAAGAGGTGTTTGTTCACAGGCCGACTTTGTTGGAGAGCGTTTCCTCCTTGGGTTTCCTCGCACAAGGCAGACGTTGACTCGCTGCTGGCTGCGACGCAGGCTGAGCGCGTGTAGGAGCTGCTCTATATGCCTGTCAGGGATCTCCTGCCCCAGATCAGTGCGAGGAGCCAAATGAGGGACAGGTGCAGCAGACAGCCTGTGGATACGGAGCGAGGAGTCAGGCTTTTAATTACAACCACGTGGGTTATGGAGCTTTTTTTTTCCAATCTTCAGATGATTAAACTAATCCCATGATGCTAATTTAAGGCCAGCTCTTTGCTTCCTGGTACAGAGCTTTATAAAGAATTAGATGCTCTCTCATGTTGTATGATGAGCAGGCTAGTCTTTGTTCCCACTGACCTGGGGTCAGATATGAACATTTACAGGCTCTAAGCTAAACCAGTGTGTCCATGACCTGAGACGTGCAGCTTTCGTACTGGTTCATTAAAGCCCAGTTTATGCATTATTCAGTGTTGTATACTTCAGGCCTAATAGAGCAGGGACATATTGTTATTATTACAAAGCATGAAGCACAGTGTAATGATTATAAATAAATGTGTTGTTGACATCAGCTAGGGACACACCACTGCGTTCACATTGTGTTTAACAGAAAGCTTATGTTAGGGTTGTTCACTTGTAATTGTTGGACACAGTGTTTTTTGGAGGTGAACACAAATTTATTGCTATTTACAGTCTAGCTTAACTGATCAAATGTATCCTTTTTTAAGAACCTGATATTTCGGTTCTTATTCCGTTGGTCCAGAGAGGTTTCTCATCTTAAATGTCCCATTTTGGATAAACTGAGATTTTCACATATAGTCATACTGTGAGAGTAACAATTAAGGTTCACGGTGCCTTATTTGTAACATTCACAGAATTACAAGTAAAACAGCCATCACAATGGCAAGGATGCTTCAATAGTAACTTTTGTTTTTTTCAGAGCTGTCTGAACTTCTTTCACTTTGGGGCATGAGCAGTGACTGTTACATCACAAACTTGCAGGATTTGGTTTTTACTACTGTTATGAGTGACAAGTGGGCGAGTGTATGATTGGGGTCCTACCTCTTTGCCTATTTTTTTAATAACCAGGAGTAAGGGAGTGGAGTCAGCCACTGCAAAGATGTGAGATGTGTTGTCTTGACGCTATCATCTTATTATTTAGTCTATGGACTGGACTGCTGACTTTCTGATTAGTGGCCTCCTGAGTTACCAAACCACCATGGTACATAAAATGTAAACATCAGGGCGGTCAATGTTAACATAATAATAACATGTTAATGCAAAGTCTTTTTGATGTTACTTTTTTTGGACCGAGACATATTCTGAGAAAGTTACTGAAAATTAATCAGCTTGCAAGCTTAACTGTCTTTGCTAACTTTGTTAATCCAATATTTTCCCTGTTAAGGGTTTTCTTTGGCGTTATTCCCCGGTCGATGTGAGTGTATAGCCCAGAGGATAATGATGATGTAATGATGTAATGATGCTATATGTAAAGCCCTTTTAGACACACTGCAAAAATGGGCCTGCCAGATTGGTCTGTCAACAAAACCAAGGCTATTTGCAGTTACTGCCAACGTGAAATTAATTAGCACTGGACTGTTACTTTTATTAAACACTTAAAACACTGAATGTTATAAATAAAAGAGTCCAATTAATTTGGTATTTATTTAGGTTAACTATTTACACCGATGTGATAAATAGCAATACAATATTTAATCTATTGCCATTCTGATGAAAATAAGAATGCAATAGTCTGTGAAGGTTTATGATGAAAAATGTTTCCTGGGCCCTGGAAAGTTTTTATGTTGCATTACAACATCTGGATGCTGGGGCAGATTGGCAGCAATGTGAACTGGCCACAGCTGTTCCTGCAACTGTTAAAACCTAAACCTCTGCTGGTGGTAGCCCTGTTGAATACTAAGAGTAGTGTGTGCAACACAAAGGGAACTAGTAGAGAGAGCTTTGTGGTAGACCTTTGTCCTGGTCGGCTGTCTGTCTCCCTCCCACAATGACCTCTGACCCTTGCACATTGTGTTATTGGCTGCCGGTAATATCAATGCCGCAGAAATTAGGCTATGTTGTTATCATTGCTGTTACTTATTAGCTGGTTCCATGAGCTGACATTAGCTCAAGGAAACAAAATAAAATGCTGCTGCGTTCATTTAAGTCTTTTGTTGGAGTGAGTGGCCTAAAACACACAAGAACATACACAAATTTTTATACAGGCAAATATTACACAGATATTGTATTTAGCAAGCATATACATCACAATTATTGATTGTTCATTTGCAAACACGTCTTTTGATATAGCAATCTAATAAGGCAAAACACCGTACTGTATAAGATTACTCAATGAAAATAATAGATTACAAACATAATCGATAACTGCAGCCCTAACTGAATATGTTTCCTCTTTTTTGTAGCTGTGAAAACACAGTGTGTGCTTGACCACAACACCTGACCTGTGATGAGTTTATATCTATTAAAGGAAATGCAGCACTGTGAGATCATTTTTTTCTTCCTCCAACAGAGATGCTTTGATGCCTGGAGTGTGTTTCTTTTTCGTAGCTGGTTCTCTGCGAGTCAGTGGCATTTAAAGGCAGTCCACCTTGGGCTTTGTGCATATGAGATAAAAGCTCTGTGTGTGTGCATGTGTGTGTTCAGAAGACAAAGCTGTTTTTTTCCCCCACCATGCTGTCTGCCTGGCTGCATAGCACTAAAGATTATTGTGATAAGGCAAACTGCAGTCACTTCACAGACGTGGCAGTTAAATCAGCTGGGCATCATGGGAAAAGGAGAGATGCTTTCGAGCACATGAACCAGTCAACCTGAGGCTGCTGTACGCTCATCGCACTCAGCTGTGAACTCTGAACAACTGAGCAGCACCTGCCAGAGCTGTGGTGCGTTCACATGCTCCTCAGTGACGTGGTGACTCAGGAATATAGCTGTGAACAGGGACACCAGCTCTCAGCTGGAAAAACATCATTACCTCCATCCTATAAACCTTTTTAATGGGCCTATTATGACAATAAGACAATATATTATATTACTGTTTCTTGTAGTCTGCACGAAGCGAGGAAGCACAGTTGTGGCAGCAGCACTGCAAAACTCACTCATTCTGTCAGCCATTGAAAAGCTCATCTAAAACAATAACTAATCCATATTTCAGTTGTCTTCCGTTGATACCTTTAAAAAAAGAATTTAGTGAAAAAAAATATCACTGATGTGCTGCATACAGTAACTTAAAAAAAGATGTTGCAAGCATGGTTTTATTCTGTCAGCGACACAGAGAGGAAAGTCAGGGAGGGAGGAAGTAGATGCAGCAAGGAGTCATGGGTCTTGTGGTATGTTCCCCACCATTGAACATCTTTGTTTTATTTTTTCTTTTACAGTGTGTCAGACCAAGACAAAGCTTTTGAATGGAGGACTTGTGACTGTCATCACGTCATTATCAGGGAGGTTTTTGATTGTCAGCAGGCTTTGGGCAGACCAGACCAGACCGACCAGAGTTACTGGAGTTATGGGGTGTGGACCTGTTACAAACCTACAGAACATTTTCAGATGTCAGAAAACCAGAAGTATTTATAGTGTTGATTAATGACTTTGTTGAATAATGTGCAGGCCCAGATGATGATGATGTGGCACTGACGGGTATGTGAGATTGTTCTGCCTTGGTGGAGATTTGAATAATAACATAGCCTAAATATTGATACATAAATAATCAACTAACAGCAGTGGTTTTAATGTTGGCTTCTATTCCAGTTATGGTGAACTTTGCCTTGAAGAACATGATTATTGGGTTTGAACTAGTTTGTATCATATTTTGTCCAAAATCAATCAGTGTTTTTATACCAACAGTTACCAACAACACTAAAATGTAAAAGGACGACATGGCCATCATGAAGACGATGGGGCTGTTATACTGACAGAACAGGACATATCTCTTGAGGGAACTTCTTCAAATCTGGCTGAAACATTCACTTGGAGTCAAGGCTAAACTGATAAAACTTTGGTGGACAAAGGTCACAAAATTCATTTTTGGTATCTAGTGGGATACAAATGATTAAGTATTGACATTTTAAAATCCAAATGGTCAAAGCTTGTTTTTACTCTGACAACACATTTCCTGCAACTTGACTGGCTGGCGGAGCTATAGCTGCGGTGGTGGTTCGATTCCCCTCACGATGCAGAAGCACGCAGGTGTTTTGTACATCAACTCAACTATTAAGTAAAAAGAAATGGAGTGTCACGGTCAATAATTTTCCAATCTTTTGCTATATTATTTTAATGAGCTGCCAGAGCTGCTGTTGACTGAAAACAATGATGCATGGAAATGGGCTGCTGAGTAAAAATGAACTCAATCCTCTGTAAAGAAGGTGAAGCTTTGCCAGGACCCCATCCAGGATAACCAATAAAGAAAATTAGTTAATTTGCTCAAACAGGGGAGCAGCTTGTTTTAGACCTCTCAGGGTGGTCCGTATGAACACGTTACAATTATTGAATGAATTTTAGGTTGAGATTAATTGGTAGCAATAAAAGAATTAATTAAGAAGCGTTATGAACATTGATTTTTTCCATCTGCTGAAAGAACCAAAAGAGACTTTAAGTGGATTGTGAGGAAAATGCTCCTCTTCTGTCTGTGTGGATGTAGATGTAGCGATGCAGGGGTCGGATTCAAACCACCAACTCTCACCATTAGCCCGCTGCCGCCCCCCTCCTCCCTTTTGAAAGTGCGGTGGCTTCATTCCGTTCTGACAGGTCGTGGGACACTAGACGTTTTCCCGTAGTTCAGAGACGGCTTCAGAGGAGCCGAGGCAGCGGGTCCTGTTTTTCCGGTCTTGAAGCTCTTTTCAACAATCGCACTGCAGCTCCTCTGAACAGCTGTTTGAAGATTGACGTGCTGTCTCTGGAAGAAATTGCTGCATTTTTTGCTCTGCTAGACCGTGGCATTTTTCACCGAGTTACTCGCAGCAACAGCAGGTGATGTCACTGTTAGCATTTATGATGCTTTGATCGTTACAAACAAACACACACACACACGCCATCCCCTTCCCCACACACAACCTGTCTTCATCTTGGATCAAAGTCAGTGGAAATTTCCTTTCTTTTTCTCCCCTGCGTCTTGTAAAATATTTCTATTGGTGCTGATTAGAGATGTAAAACGATCGGGGGATACCGGCTGTGTGGGTGAGGAGAAGGTGAATGAAATGAGACAGAAATGCAGAGTATTTCCAAACTGGGGAAATAGCTGAGGTGTCAGCTGATACAAGTTTAGTACCTGTCCAGTTTAATGCCATCATTAACACTGCTGTCACTCAAACTGCTGCACAGCTGCACAGCCACAGTCCTATTACCACTTGCTATTATTGTGATAATTCAACATCTGTTTAGGCCTTACATTAAGAAAAGTTTTACTCCTCAGCAACAATGAGCTGGATACCGCTGGAGTTGCTTTGGTATTTTTAGGATCTAAAGAAACCATAATTATCTGTACAAAGATAATTGTGTGATATTTGTGTCTGAACGTGTATTATAATGTTTGCGGAAGATGTTCAAAGGATTATGAACAGCTGTTCACTTGACTACTGGCCTTGGAGAAACATTGCAACACCAGCTTACACGTGCTTTGTGTACATAGCTGCTCAGGTAATATGTGTGCTTAAAGTGTGGTAGTATAAAAACATAGTGGTGTTGACGTAGCCTGTAGCAATACAACTTATGACACCTGTATGTGGTGCAGGAAGCAATTGCCTGGTATCTGGCGTCAGAAACTCCCTGAATTAATCAAGTAACTAGACAATGTACAGTATGTTAAAGGGATAGTTCACCCTAGAATGATATTTCGCTCATTATCTACTCACCCTCATGTTGACTAAGGGCTGGAAGAATTGCCAGCACGCATGCGCAAGGTTCGCACTGAGACCGACTCGAGTCTTCAGTATCAGTGCGAACCTTGCGCATGCGCGCTGGCAGCGGAAGAGCGGACAACAACACTAGGAGCTAATGCTACAAACATGCTTGGAATGTGGACTTATTTAATTTTTTTCGGGACAATTACGCAATTTGGGGCTTCAGCACAAGACGGACATTACATACGAGCATCATGGAGGTATTTGGATGTTTTTTTGTGTGTGTTTTTTTACGAAGAGCTCTGGTGTCCCTTTGCTACCGTGGCATTGAAATGCACTGCTACGTCAAGACCCCCTGTAACTCAGACAAGGGACGGTGGACTCTGAAAATTCTTCCAGCCCTTAGTCAACATGAGGGTGAGTAGATAATGAGCGAAATATCATTCTAGGGTGAACTATCCCTTTAATTGTTTTTGAAAGGGGAACTGGTGACTCACCTCCTCAGGTGTTACAGAATTCAACCACGCTACCACTGAGGAGGCTCTGTATGTCGGAGGAGATTATTTCAATGGAATGAAGGAAGCCCCTTTAGACCAAGTTCTTTCCCCAGGAGGAGGAGGGGTCAAATGGGGTTGTGCAGTGTTTTCAGACCTTTGCACTGAGTGTGGGTCTGGTGAATGTTTGAGGAGATGGAGAGGAACTTTCAGTGAATTTTGAGGCTGTGCACACACTTTTATCAACAGCTTTTTTTTTTTTTTTTTGGAGCCGTCTGTTCTCAAGAGGATGAGCACTCACTCTGTTCAGTAAAACTCTGTCTTGCCCTTCGCGGACAAATGGAGTGTGTCGGAGTCGATGGCACAGGATCATTTAAAAATGTTAAAGTTCCCCTGCAGACACGTTCTCAAGTTCGTAAAGCTATTCTGTTATGATTATTAATTAGATTAACATAGATTCCCCATAGAAAAAGTAAAAACATCGGTAACGCTTTATATTAAGGTCCTTGTAATAAGCATTAGTTATAGGTAATAAGGCTCTTATAAGTGATTACAAGATGCTTATTAACATTATTATGCATTTATAAGACTATATATGTATTAATAGACTCATAATAATATAGTTAATAGCAGACTATAATTGATTTATAATAACTTATAATAAACTTAGTTAACTGTTTGTTGATGCTTATGAACATTAATAAGATCCTTATGAGTATCTTATAATTGTTCATAATAACATTACAAACACATATATTGACTCAACTAGCCCAATCATTATGTCTTTGTTATGCCTTTATTAATCCTAAGGTATGTGTAATAAGCGTTAGTTAATAGGTAATAAGGCTCTTATAAGTGCTTACAAGTATTAATAGTCTCATTATAATATAGTTAATAGCAGACTATAAGAGATTTATAATAACTTATAAGAAACTTGTTAACTGTTTGTTGATGCTTAAGAACATTAATAAAATCTTCATGAGTATCTTATAATTGTTCATAATAACATTACAAACACATTGAGTGTAGCCCAACCATGATGTCTTTTTCATGCCTTTATTAATCTTTTTTGTTTGATTTATTAACATTAATATATACTTTATTGCTCATCTATTATAAATTAACTATGCACTTGTTAACAGTTAACTATGCTTTTTGCAGGTACTGGATCTAAAGCGAGAACAATGTCTTATTAAGGCTGATAAATATTTTTATTGTGCATTATTATGCCCTTATTATCAGTTAACTATGCATTTGTTAACAGTTAACTATGCTTTTTGCAGGTACTGGATCTAAAGCGAGAACAATGTCTTATTAAGGCTGATAAATATTTTTATTGTGCATTATTATGCCCTTATTATCAGTTAACTATGCACTTGTTAACAGTTAACTATGCTTTTTGCAGGTACTGGATCTAAAGCGAGAACAATGCCTTATTAAGTCTAATAAATCTTTTGTAATGCATTCATTAATGGTTAACAATGATTTTCACAACTTCCACATCTGTAATGAACAATACATGTGGTCAAGGTTGATGAAATGTAAAGAAAAGATTGCATAGTAATACAAATGTTTCAACAGTGAAGCCCAACATTGTTTTATTCATTGCTGTCAAGTAAAGAGACATTTTACTGAAAATGTATAAAAATCTAAATCACCTAAAACAGGTAGAAAGCACCTTTAAAACATTTAGGCATATTATACAAATAATTTAACTCAAAAAAGTGCAATTTTGCAAAGTGCAACATGATTTTTATACTTAAAATGTATAAAAATAACCTAAAACAGGTCTTTGAAAAAAAAGTACACTTTTATTTTTTTTAATTTTTAATTCCATTGAACATTTAACGCAGCTGCTCTTTTGCACTCTTGTTTGCATCAAAAGCAATTCCCTCTTCCTCTTCTTCTTGCCATCATCTGAGGTTGAGGAGCTTGAGGAGTCTGAGGAGGGGTCGGGAGAGAATGAGGATAGAGGAAATTTACATCTGAGTTTTCATAATGACATTTTTTTAATGTAAAAACATAAAAAATAAAAGTCTCGATATATCCTGCAATAACACTTTACAGTTTAATTTTCAAGCATTTTAAATAGAGTCTTAATGTAGCACATTTCATTAAACTCAAACTCAAACTCAAATGACTGTGCTGAATGTACACAGCAGTAAGTAGGCTATCATGTACAGAAAAGTGTCAAGAACATATCAGACGGTGCACAACGAAAGAGAGAAGTTATATATTTCGACAATGTACATTGTATGTATATAAGCCTAGCTGGAGACAAAATAAACTACATTTTAATATAAAAACGTTCTCACTGATACACAGAGGAGCGCTTCCGTAGGGCAGCAACAGTCTTGAGGCGGCTAGCTCTACACTAGCTTCGGCTAACGTTAGCTATGCATGTTTGAGTTTGTACTAACTAGTTAGCAGCAGTTAAACTTACCAGAAGAGTCATCCTCCGTCTCACAACGCTTCCTCTTGTCAGCTGCTTCTTTTCGAGGCCCAGAATGGGTTTGAATTCTACTCGGGGGCAAAAATGTTGGGCAACTACCTCCATTTTACACATGGGCATGTGTTAAGCTATCAGCTGCTAGCTTAAACCGGAACTTCCGGTTTTGCTGTTTGCCTTCAAAATAAAAGCGAAAGGGTAAAATGTTTCAAGTGAGAAGAAACTCTACAAGTCTGCTCTTCTCCTCCGACGCACCTTTCTGAAAACCAAAATCAAATGCATAATAAAAGATTTATCAGCCTTAATAAGACATTGTTCTCGCTTTAGATCCAGTACCTGCAAAAAGCACAGTTTACTGTAAACAAGTAAACTTATAATACGTAGATGAGCAATAAAGTATCAAACAAAAAAAGATTAATAAAGGCATGACAAAGACATCATGGTTGGGTTAGATTGATACTCATGAAGATTTTATTAATGTTCTTAAGCATCAACAGTTAACAAGTTTCTTATAAGTTATTATAAATCTCTTATAGTCTGCTATTAACTATATTATAATGAGACTATTAATACTTGTTAGCACTTATAAGAGCCTTATTACCTATTAACTAACGCTTATTACACAGACCTTAAGATTAATAAAGACATAATGATTGGGCTAGTTGAGTCAATATATGTGTTTGTAATGTTATTATGAACAATTATAAGATACTCATAAGGATTTTATTAATGTTCATAAGCATCAACAAACAGTTAACTAAGTTTATTATAAGTTATTATAAATCTCTTATAGTCTGCTATTAACTATATTATAATGAGTCTATTAATGCATATATAGTCTTATAAATGCATAATAATGTTAATAAGCATCTTGTAATCACTTATAAGGGCCTTATTACCTATTAACTAATGCTTATTACAAGGACCTTAATATAAAGCGTTACCAAAACATCAAATCTGCAAAGGGGCTTGAAGTATGTCTACGATTACTCTCTCACTAAGGGATTCCAATAAGGCCTTGTGCTCCGCCCACCATCGTAAAATCAGAGACTTGGCCACATGTTTGAGCCCCAATCAGACCCAGATTCAAATTGGGAGTCTGTTTAGACTACAGAACAGTGGTTAGCATACTTAGCATCTTTTGTTTGTTTTTTGACGAGTTGATTTTGTTAAAGCAAACAGGATTGCTTCCTTACACTTGTGACATATAAAACACTCAGTCATGGTGCTGACTGATTAATTTTCCTCTGTCTTGTAATTTTTTTCATAGATTAAAAAAAAAAAAAAGATCCCAACATGCTAACAAGGTTAAAAACGTTTGGACTTTTTGGTTTTAGAGACAAAGACATGCTGTAATAGGCGTAGAAAACTGATTGCAAATTGCTGAAGCTTTTAAAAACCTGGTAAGACATGGCAAACATAAATTGTAAAGAAATCCAACATATTCTCTAATTTTTCCCTTAGTGTCAACACTAGATAACTTTCAAGTTTATGTTCCCGAGTTGAGACATAGCCTCTGAAACCTCAGACAATGAAGGTCAATGAGATTTGTGCAGCTCAAAACAACATCATTTATAAATGTGATGTTGTGATGTCAATAGTAAATCACCACAGTGACTGTGTTGTTTCAAATAGAAACTGTCCACAGTGGATGCGTTTCCATGAATGGTTTAATGCACAATTCGAAATTGCGAAATTTCGAATCGTGCATGGAAAATGAAATTTTGAAAAAGCCCACGTGGAGGCACCTGCTGTGTCAGGTTGGATTAATTAATGAGTTAATACTATTTCTATTTGAGTTTATGCTATATTGATTTGATTATCAACACCCCAGTGTGACATACTCTTTGTTAATTTGCCTGGAGAGTTTAATACAATCAACTGCAGGCCTTTTCTTTTTCCAAGGTTTTTTTTTTATCCTTCTTTCTTCTTCCCTCCATTATCTTTGGAAAGCAGAAGAAACCACTCAGATGTGGGATCTGTAAACCTGAGTCAATAAAACAGGGCTAGATACCAGGGGAGGTGATGGAGGAAATATGAATGGAGCTTTTAATAGACGTGTCCTCTTTTTGTATCTTAATCTTGAATCTGACGAGTCATTTCTGCTTCTATTGTGGACTCTTTTGAACTGCCGAGGTGAACTGGTGCGCATCAGTGCATTAGCCTCTGTGCCTAGCATTGATATGAAGCAGCGGCCTGAGACAAGTTGATAGATTTACAACATGTTATTCCATTATGAAGCTGCCACTGAATAGGGGTCCGTCTCGCAGTTCTCAAGCGTCGCCTCTGCCCACTTTGTTTCACATTATGCTCCCATATTGGCCTGATTGTCCCCTCGCTGACAAATGTTGATAATTGCCTTCCAGTGGAGCTGTAAAAGCTGTCCCCGCTGAGCCCATTGATTCGCTCGCCCCTTACCAGTGGTGGGAAGTAGCGACGTGCCTTGGGCTTCTCCGGCTTGGCATGGCACAGCAAAGCCTGGCACAGCAGGACGAGCCAGCCATAGGGAGATGTACGGATGGAAGCTAGCGGGATTAGGGCCGCTGAGATAACTGATTTGCAGATCATTATGTAAGCCACATCTGTCCTCTGTCCCCTCCGTGGCACCCGGCCTCCCACGCTGAGCGCAGCCAAACCCGGCAGCAACACGGAGAGATGAAGCTCCAAGTCGTGCTCACAGAGAGGGAGCCAGGGGGGGAAGGGGTGAGGGAGGGCGAGGTAAACGCACATGGCAGGCAGCAATACTCGCTAAAATGCCGAGCAAATGATGGGCCATGTCTGGGAAAATAGTGCTCGCATAATGACAGAAAGATTGACCGGCCAAATGCTTTCAATCCTACAGAGAGATCTCACATAGAGATATTTCCCTTGGACCTGGAGCTGCAAGAAAAATCATTTCCTGCATTGATCAAGTCTATTTATTTTCTCTTTTGATAAACTACTTTGCCTATGAAGTGTCAGCAATTGAAAATGCCTGCTAAAATAGAAAAACTTCCATTTTAATGGCTGCCATAACGTTAAGATATAATAATTTTGACAATCAACAGATGAACAGTTTGTCATGAGGTGATATGCTGTCGCTTGATTAACTGGGAATTAATATCAGCAGATATCATGTGTCACAACAGCTCTTGGTGTTATTTTATTGCTCCTTCCCACATTAATCTTTTTGTCTTGAAATACAGGCGGCTCAATACTGTGCAGTATTTTTCTTTCATTGCTGTCATATTTATTTTAAGGCTCTCTGGAGTTTTGTTCTGTTCAATACTCTCACAACTTCATCTCAACTATAATTAGATCTTCTCTTTGTTGAAACTTTTGTGCTCAGAAAAAAACAAACAAAAAAAAAACTTTTTTTCTTTTTAGCGATATAGTATATGTGTTTGATTGTCTCTAGATATTTTTGGACCTTATTATTCTCTGTTCTTATAAATTGCATCTTGTATGTGATTAAAACGATTTTTTTTTAAGTCTTAAAGGTCACACAGTGTTAAGTAGATGTTTATATTAAAAGCTTCATACAGTGTAGGTAGATGTACATGTCCATGTGTGATTTTAAAGCAGGTCTATGTTCTATATTAATACTGTGACAGTAGGCCTGCACGGTATCAGCAAAATGTCCGATGTGCAATGACACTGTTCAATATTGCGATGACGATATGACTTGCGATAAATAAGCAAATATTCAGGTGTGCATATCAATATTCCTGCGTATTTCTGAAGATGACTGTAGTACATATTCCCTTTCACCGCGCACTACTGACATGCGGAGATGAATGAACGGAACGATATTTCGTTGATCAAGCCAAAAGCTGAAAAATCTAATCGTGGTGGACATAATTTATTTCATTATTTATTTGCACCAAGTGAATATTCAGCCAATCACAAGAGGGGGTCAGAAATATATCACAAACAGAACTCCTTCAAAACTTGGTCGGACCATAAACATGAATTTGGAAGCTCATGTTGGAGTAATTTGTCTCTCGACCTCTCAACAACTTGTGGTGATACAAAACAATGTCCCAGGAAGAATTAATAGCCTCCACTCAAGGCTGCTACAGCAGGGCAGATTGTTTCTAATGTTGTACCCTGACCCTGCACAAGTAGTCCTGAAGGACACTTCCCCATCCTGCATTTAATCCAAGGACCATGGGACAACAGGATAGTCTGGCTTGGTTGGGACAGGAGGCTGCTCCTTGAGAAGGCAGCGTTACCGCTCAGCATTTAATAGCCACTGTGCAGTATTTCCCTACTTCCTCTCCCTCAGACATGATAAGGAGCTTATTTGAACAGCACTTTGCTCAGATGGGTTTGGATGGGAGCCAGCAGAGGCTGTGATCATGGCAGAGGCAACACAGCTGTAAATTACCACTAAAGCCCCTTACACATCCATCACACAGTGTCTCCAGTTAAAATTCAATTTTTAACTTAAATGGCATGGAGTAATCTCTTTTGCATAATGTTGGCTGAGTTGCCTCCAGCAGGTTAACATATGCTCCATCACACACATCTGTCCCAGTTGCAGTTTTGGGGCAGTTGTGCTATTTTACCAAAACTAAAATACTGAAATCTCTGAAGGATGTTGAAGATCGGTGTTCCTCCTCTTTTTACTAACACACAGCTTTTTCCCAGTTGCTTGTTTGATGCTCCAAGAATCTGTGTGATGACGAATTAGGTAAAGATAAATGTCAACGTTGCTAAACAAAGTCTCACAAGTCCCTGCAGCAGCATTTAATAGAAAGCTCTCGCCTTTTGTTTGGCGGCAGATCGGTGTCGGTTTGGCAACAGCTTGTTGTTGGCGCTGATGGTGGTTGATATAAACACTGACTCACTGTTTTTCTACAGAACAAACATCCTGCGAGGGTGAAACTGTTCACACAACATGATAGTCTGAAAATTGTCTGTACGGTCTGTGTGCATCCAAGAATCAAGCGCCTCGGAAGCCAGAGAAGCGGCCATCTGTCATGGCCTTTGTCCAGTCCTCTGGCTGGTATCTCTGGTCGCAGCAGAGCTGTGGATAATGACTCCTGTTGGGAGATTAGAGGCTGTGTGGCCGGCCCTGCTGGGCTCCCTGTTCCAGGGAGGTCTCAGGGCCTCCGTCTCCACATGGAAGATCCTCAACTTCAGCAGCAAAGAGGGAGCTGGCGCCCAGGGAGGCAGAGATCTGGGAGAAATCCAAAGTCCCAACTTCCTTTTCTCTAACTCAGTATTTCTCCAAGGATTAAGAGAGACACAAGAGCTAACACAACAGAATGGGTTCAACAATGCAGCTGGTGCTCGTAGCTGTTTTCTTAGTGTGTAAAAGGAAGTTTTTTGTTTCTTTTGCCCCTTTGTCCGAGATTTTGCAGCTCGTATTGTTTTTCCGTGTATTCCCCATGGATCTCCGCCGCCTCACAGGAATCATCTCACCTTCAGGAGGATATTTATGTGAAAGCAAATGATGACAAATCCGGAGGAGAGTTAAAACTTTTGCGAATTATACAGTACAGCAGCACTGCTGTGAAGCAGCAACACAATTTGCAAGAAAACCACTTTGCAAGAGATGAATTGATTCACCCTCTACTATGTTTTTTTAAATTTTTTTTAAACTCATCGCTTTCGCCTCCCCTCCTTAGGACTGCAGCATATTCATGTACAGAAAACAGAGACTTTGTGAAAAGCTGTTCTTATCTTCTTATTTTGAAAACCGTGGAGTTGTGTACTTGTATTGTAGCCTGGAATCAATGACATAGACACTAGGGGTGCAACGGTACAGGTAGCCCACGGTACGATATGTACCTCGGTTTTTGGCCACGGTTCTCGGTACGGTTTCGGTATGTGTTTTGTGCAGAGAACTTTTTTTTTCTCCCAAAATAATGTTTATAATTTATAATATTTCTAATACAGCTCTCCTCTCTCTCTATCTCTCTCACTCACACACACACACACACACACACACACACACACACACACACACACACACACACACACCTCTGAACTGTCTGTGAACAGCCCCTAGCTCCTCCCTCTGCACACCTAGTCTTTCAGTAGGTGAACACTCTGAAGCCACTTTCAAACAGAGATCGCGCTATATTGCCGTCACTATGCTGGCAGCCACAGTCTCTCACTGGGAAAGAAGGAGTTAGTCTATTGTGTTTTTTTCACCACCTCTCATCCCTGTCAGTCAACTCCTGCTCGACCTCGGTCTCTCTATCGCGCGCGGACACGCGGGCACGCGGATACGCGACCACACACATGCAGTGTGCATGGACAGAGTCCTGCTGGAACTCTAATAAAAGCTAAATGTGCTAAATCGCGCTAATAACTAATTAATTTCCCCCGCGATTGCGATCAGCGACCGCTCATGCCGCCGCCTGTTTGTTTTTTGTTTTTTTTGTTTTTTTTCCCCTCTTCTGTGTGTGAGCTGCTGCACTTTCAGTTGCAGGGGGGGAGTCACTGTGAGTGTGTGGAGGCTCAACAGTGATTGGACATCAACTCGCGGGGGCGGGCTTTCGCCTTAAACGGCCAGGCACACACATACACGGCAAAGCTGCCTGTAAAGCAGCAAGAGCTGATGGACGCTGAATCTGAAATACTGCGGTCCAAGAGCGTATTGCACCGTGCAGGCTGTACCGAACGGTTCGGTATTTTACCGAGAACCGTTGCATCCCTAATAGACACCATTGCCTCGTAATTGGGTCATACCAATCTCAACTACCAGTGGTAAATACAACACAGATGAAGGGAATACTGATCTTTTCGTATTTGCTCTAGCTGTTTTGATTTAAATTCATTTTAACACATAAGCTCTTTGCTTTTGATACTATGTTTTGTAACAAAATTGAGAAGACGACCTGCTTCCTGTTTACATCAGGTCACACAGTGTAAGTGATTCCTCAGGTTGTGTTTCCAGCTGTTAGCTTTTAACATTTAGTTTTGTTCTAAAATGAAAACAGTGGTTGGAGCAGCAGCATGTTGGAGCTGTAACTGGTGGAGGTGAAGGTTGGCAGTGGGTACAGTGGGACAGCGTGCGCTATTTATAGACGGTGAGCACTGGTAGCTGTGTTTGTGTGTGATGAGCCGGGACAGTCAGGTCAAACTGACTCGTCGATGAAGTGGCTGAGGAGAGGAAGAGAGGTGGAGGAGGAGGAGCAGAAGGTGAAGTAGAACAGGAAAGGTAATTGTGTCTTTGGGGGTTGAGGTAGATCTGCCTGCAATCTGACAGAGCACGAAAGCAAAGAAAACACACACAAAAAAGATTCCTCTCCTCTCACTGAACTCCTGTTGACTCTCAGCAGGAGGAGAGGAAACAGAAAAGAGAAGTATTGACCCAGGGTGGTCTGATCCCTCCTCCGCCTCCTCCTCCTCAGAGAGTGAATGAGACACTCTGTTCTTATTGGACTAGTAACACCAACTCCTCCTCTACTTCAGCACAGTGCTCAAGCATGTGTGAAGTGGGCGTTTTTCCAAAACAGAAGCTTCTTCACAAACCACTTTGTTTTTCCCTTTTACAACTTGCCTTACATCTGCAGGGGCTTGTACTTTTGGATCGTGGGCTGTAGTGACATTTTAAGCATCATGATGGAGTCAAATATCACTAACTGGTCAAATTCAAGCTTCAATGCTGTATTTCAATGCAAGTATCAGCTGTCGCAGCAGAAGTAAAGATCGGAAAAAAACCTCAATCATAAGCATTTCCGCACAGCCTCATAAAACATCAAGGTTGTGCAGTCATAAATGTGATGTAATGTAATTTATCTTGTCTGATAAGTTTTCAAATCTGCCTGAGAACAATATTTCTAGTGTAAATGCCCTAGTCTTTTTTGTGCACAAGCATAAATACAGACTTTAACCAAAGCTAGTATGAGGATTCTGATTCATAATAAACCAAGTATCTGCCAAATGTATTATTTCTCAGTACAAACTTCAATCTTTATCTCACTATCCATCCATATCAACCCAAATACTGCCAGAGGAAACAAGAGGAATGGTTATGCTCTAATGTAACTAAGACCTGATCAATTTGATGAACTCCATGGCGGTCAAGCTGCATATGACAGATAAACTTTGGCAAATGTTGTATTTTGTCACAGAACAGAGAACAGATTGTGAATAAAGATGGTTGTAGCTTCTGTGACGTAAGAGGCCCCACCCTCTATTCTCCATACCTTAGGTGGTCAAAGAAGTGTAAGCAAGACAGTCTTTGTACCACGCTGTAAATATTTTTATTTCTGGTGTAAAGTTGGACTGACTCACTGTTGGAGATGTACTCTAGTGGTGAGTTGGGGAACTGCAGCTTTTGTCACTGGTGACAAGTAACAAGACCTTGTGATCTAGGATTAAGGATCAGACTTGTCTAATTTGCTACTAATGTGCTACTCTTCATCCATAACCTACACTGGATGTCTTTGGACCAAACTCAGGGCTTTAGTGAAACTGAAACCCTCACAGGTTCTGTGGGTCAACTACAGGTTTTCAACAGACTGAGTTGAAAATAATTAAGAAAAGCTGTATGTATGCTTTGTGGTCCCACCACAGAACAATCAGTGAAACACAGAAAACGACTCTTGTCATACAGGCATCCACAGCTCCTCCACACTTTCATTTAAAGCCTTAATGCTGAAGGTGTCGGGCCACAGCCAAGAAAATGAAATAAGAAATGAAAGGAGGAAAAAAAAATCTCTCTTGTGCTTGGCTCCAGAGTGCTGATTTTTCTCCATTCTTTCACTGGCACCTTGTAATGATCATTCATGTGTGACAATATTACCTGGGCCTGCGAAAATGAAAGACCATTCAGAAAACTTCTGGCTGGAATTTGCTGCTGACGTTTGCGATAGATGGCTCAGCGATCCCAGCCCAGCAGCCTTAATACAGCAGGAGTGAAGACAAGGACTTTTGTTTGCGTCGAAGCCACACAAGCCAAATACTGATAATGATAATTAAGAAAAGAATCTGTCTTTTTGTGACAAGGCTCCCATGAATAAAAAAAAATCAGTAGAAAGAAGAGAAATCATATAGCAAAGTGACAATAGAGACCAATAAATAGGTTTGAGACTCAAGAGAATCAGTGAAAGTCTCCCTTGGTAGAGAAAGCGACTTACTCCATCTCCCTCTGGCATGTTGGTGCTGCATTATGTCCCACAACAGCTGCTCAGAGCCTAAACCCACAGCAGCAGCACCAATCCCACGCTATCTGACCGAATAGCAAACATAATCTGCTGTTGGGCAGATTAGCAGAAGACCACAGCAGCATGGAAATGAGGCTAGGCAGCCAGCGTTTCAGAGAAGCTCGCCATAATCCGCAAAATCCCCCCATCGAGGTCACCGGGAGGAAAAGTGACGGACCAACAAGCGTCTGTGGTTTTCACTGCCTTCCATAACCATCCCAGTTCAGTTCAGGTGTCGGCGGCATGAGGAGGCTGAACGTGTCAGAATGATTTGGCAGCAGGCGATCGGGCGATATCCTCATGTGGTTGCTTAAAAATGTTGATTCCTTTTGCCTAAATGCAGAGGAAGGATTTGGTATGTGTTCTGAAGCCACATGTTCACCCTTCAATTACCAGCTGTTTACATCTGGATCATCATCTGTCACTGGTCAATTAAATGACATCCACCGTAGCCGGGCATGGTGCTTATAAATTGTACTAAGCACCAGTAGCTACAATATACTACTCGCCCACTGCTGCAGTGCACCACAACCTGAACCTGAGTCCACTGATTAAGGCTTCAGATGTTCACAGTGTACTGATTAAACTAGTAGCAGTTCCTGTTTCAGATTTTCTCCACAATCAGTGGATGAGTCGAGCTATTGTTTTTTTATACAGTGTATGATATAGAAAAGACCCACCTTGTACTGACTTTCTTGATAATTTTGTTTGAGTGTTGAAGCTTTGACTGGTTTTCGATCATCATGAATATTGCAACATGTCTGCCATATGCAACATTTCTTACAGATTTGTTATTATATAATTTTTTCAGTTTTGCCCAGCTTTCATTTTGCTGCTTTGCTTGCTTCCTGTACAGTGCACCTTGTAACAAGGTGCAACTTTAATTTCCCATTTAGTGGCAACATCATTTCTACCTGTGACATTATTGTGCATTATTAGTGACATATTAAAAGGACAACGAGGAGTTTTGGAAAAGCGAAGCGTTTTCACACTACATTTATGAGCCTCCGCGCGCACCGTGAAATTCTTTGACCGGCGCAAGACGGACTCATGTTTTCATTCATCAATAATTAAAGTCAGAGGTTGGGAGACGATCAGATACCGTCGTAGTTCCGACCATAAACGGCGATTCGGCAGCGTTATTCTCATGACCCGCCACGAAACCGAAAGTAAAGAAAGCTGGTCGGCTCGCCCAGCATTTCCGCCACCACTAATAATAACAAAATAACGATAGAGACAAAACGATATATTTATCGAAAATGGGCCCATTAACAAGTGTGGGTAGGGTAGATTCATCCACATTAACGTGAGACTTTTAAATAACCAAATAGAAACTCCTCGTTGTCCCTTTAAGTATTATTAAAAAACAACTGAAAACTGAACTGAAAAGCCCTTTCCTTCTCAGGAGAAAATTGTTTACATTGATATTTGGGTTGAACTGTGAAATATGAAATATTACATATTGGGTCGTGGTCTAAGCCTTATCATCGTCCCCGTGCAAATGGCTGTTGCACTCGCACCTTAAAATGAAAACCATCCAGTTGCTTTGGTTGTCAGTTGAAATTTGACGCCTTGTACTTCTGCAGACTTCATTCCAGGTATTTACAGCTTTGTTGGCTATCTCAGAGCAGCTCCCTGGAAAAGTAAATCTGGCAGTATTAGATTTCCCGAGTTGAAGGGGTGAGGCTGTGTAAAGCAAAGTGTGGGAACTCGCAGCAAAGCTTTGCTGAATGCTCTGTAGAATTATGATAGTGGGAGGGGGTGCAGGTTGAACGGTAGTCGCCCGCAGCGAAGTGAAGCCTCCAACTTTGTGGGCTGTGTCGTTTTTCCTTTTTCTGTTCTTTTGCAGGAGGCAGCTCTTGAATTTGGACACAGCTAATGTCTCATTTTACGTAGCTGTGTCTATGTCCGATGCAAATCGACATTTGTTAACTGATGCTCTCAGTCTGTCTTTTGTGAATCCGTGTGCAAACACTGAGTGACATGTGGCCTTTTGTCATCAGTTAAATAGACCACTAAAGGGCCACATTAAATTTAATGAGGGATCAAGCTGCCAGGTGACACCAGTTCCATCCCTGTCCTCCCGGCTGTCATCACGTTGTTCCCTCTGCGTTGCACAGATTTAGAGACGTATTTCTTTCTGTTTTGCGGGTGTCGCTAATAAGACATTTTGGGCTCTGTCAGGTAATTGGAACATGTAGGATGGAGACGAATTCAAGCCTATGTGGATTGTGGTACCAGTCCTCCAATGTCCTATCACTATGTTTGTGCCATTTCCTGAATATTAATAGAGCGGAAAAGTGCCCAGAGTGGAATGAGTTTGTGGCTGTGTGTGTGTGGAGCGGGAGCTTTGTGACGATGGTGATTAGCAGAGGGGTGGAAGGCAGCGCTCGGCTGTGTCGTAGAGCAGAGAAACAGATGACTGTGTTTGCTGCCGCCTTATTTTCTGCTCTGTTTTGATGCTTTGTGTGTGTGTGTGTATTTTATATTTACCACATTGTTATTAAAGAATTGTAAGGAGGACACCCTATTAAGTCTTACTGTTGATAGGGTTAGGGTCTTTTTTACCTCCAGTGTATCTCAGAAGAGCTGTTGTGTGTATCCTTAATAGAAATGACTACAAACACAATATCTCACAATGACCTCTCAACACCCCATTCTGCATCTTTTGAATTTAATTGAAAGGTCGCATACCTTTCCTCTTCTTCTGTGCTTCTTTCTAAGTGTTGATTCTTAAAGGTTGACTATGTAGAATTACAAGAACAACAACAGAAAAAGAATTCCAGCAGTCGATTGCCAGACCGTTGCTAGGTAATGACAGATAAGACTACACAAATACACCCATCCTAACAAGTATATGATAATCCATTGATCCACCGATTGATTATTAAAAAGGCTTGGTTGGAAACAAACGCATACGACCGGGAGGAGGCAGGAAAACAGCGGAGAACTGAGCCACATGTCGGCTACGGGCAGGTACGAATGTAAACAGAACGTTGACAGAAAGTCAGTTGTCGAGCCCGTCAGAAAAATTAAAAATAATAATTCAGACTAAAAAAATTTTTTTTGTGGAAAAGCAATACTTTCATTCTGTACCCCTCTAAAGGCCCCATGGATGTATTATTTTTGAAAAAATATAGCTTTTAATAAATATTCTACATATTCAACCTTTAAGAAGATATATTTGTGTTTTAGAAAACCAAAAAATATTGGTTTAGTTTGACTTTTCTCTGCAGTGAGTCAATCAGGAGAGAAGGCTCTGAGCCTCAATATATCTATCCCAAATAGATATACATCAAAACAATGCTGAATGAGCAAATGAAGCGCAGGTCATTCCTGTCCCCACACCACTAACAGCTTTGATGATGGCAGTGGTCCCATTGCTTTGGGCTGAATACTATCAGATTGATTTCCTAAGAGCTGGGGGAAGTCAGGTTTATATCAGAATATTTTCAAATGAACAAACAAACACACATCTGACCAGACATTACCATAAATTATTTTGCATTAAAAGAACAATTGTGTTTCTTTGAAAATTAACAACCATTGGTCCATATATTCAGCCATGGATGACCATGGAATTTGGCTGGTAGATGCAGGGTCTTCAGGGGATGAATTCCTAATGCCTTTGCTGATCTCTTGACCTTTCATCTATGTTAAATTGGAGACTATTAAGTGGAATATCTCCACATTGGATTAATTGGTCCAGATATTCTTAACAATGTATCTTGAATGACTTCAGCTCTCCATGGTTTCCGTGAAGACATTTTGCTGAGGCTTTTCATCAGTTGCTGCCCAAATTTCTGCCTAGTTGAGTAGATTTCTGAGCTTTTCATCCCCTAGCCTGAGAAAATCCAGAAATCAGTCAAGTCAAGTGGTCATTAAGGGAAAATGTGTTGTGAATTAAAGGCTTTCTGCTGCAGAGTCTTCTTACCCCACTTTGAGTGCACTCACGTGATCAAATCCTCCATCTGTTCCTCAAGATTGTTCCATCTTTCTCGTTCTCATCCACTTTTACTGTCTGTCTCAATTACCTTCTCTGGTTTCAGAGCCCGCCCACGCTCTGCTTCCACAAAACTGAACATGTGCACACATTAGCTGAAAAGTTTTCCTCTCTCCTTGTCTTGTTTTTCAAGGTCTCGTTGAGCAGGAAGGAAAAGCCCCAGAGGAATATCATGGCGACGTGCGCTGAAAATTTAATCAGGGGGAAATGGGGCGGCACAATCTCGTTTCTTTTTTAGTATAAATTTGCACAGATGGACTCTTGCTGCTTGTCAGGTCCTTGTGTGACACACTGAGGGCATCTGCATGTGACGGAGAGAGGAAAAGAGAGAGTGGTATAGAGGGGGTGAAAGAGAGAGGTAGAGACAGAGAAGGGGAGGACAAAGGAGAAGAAGAAGAAGAAAAGATGAGTGAGCTGAAGAGGGTTTCAATATTGTAGTCTTCGGTGTGTCTCGGCAAAGACAATCAGACGATGGAATAAAAAGGTTCCACATTCATCACACAAACAGGCTGAAAAACACAGTTTTCTGTTTGTCAGAAGACAATGGAGAACTATAGAGGATTTATAGAGGCACATAGAAAAACTATTGGTTCAAGAGAGAGAATTCCAAGTAAAATTCACCTGTGAACATGTCCTGCACACAGCAGGACAGAAGATTATTTAAAGACCCTTCCCATGAAAATCTAGTTTTAACCATTGTTAACACGTCCAAGTTATGTTGTTATATTACAAGACATGAGGGAAATGAGTTGGTCCCTGCTCTGATATGGGAATTTTTGAGGCCAATGCTGATAATAGGGAGTAAAACATTTCAACAACTGATTAGTCAGGTAGTACTTATAACTAGGGATGTCCCGATACCACTTTTTCACTTCCGATACGATACCGATATTGCAGCCTTCAATATCGGCCCGATACCGATATTGATCCGATATTAGGGGTGGTGAAAAAAAACGATTATTTATATTTTTCAAATTCTAATACCAAGGAGATCCTCCTGTTGCTGACTGACAGGCTGCTGCTGTCATGTTCTTCTATGGGACAGACAGTAGTGAGCTTACTTTTGAACTGTAAAATATTAAAAAATAAACCTTATTTACAACTGTTATTGAATTACTGTATGTACATCAATGTCAAACAAAAGGCAAAATCTTCTTGCTTCAAGGTTTTATTTGTCACTCCAAATTGAAGATTATAGCCTGCCCTACAGTAAAAATGGCATACATAAAATAAAAAGAGGAGTAAAGCAATATATTAAGCAGCAATATTTAAGCATCAAAGATGTTTAATCAAACCCACATAGTTTGAAACAACGTTCAAAACACACAGCCAGTGTCACAACTAAGCATAAAGCCAGCTAGCTTAATGCTAACGTATAATGTAGAATGCCATAGACAGGCTAACAGAAATTAGCATCGTTAATTTAATGCTGGCTTTAGCACTGTTACTCGCGCCCGGTGTGAACGCACCGTAACCTGACCGTAACACAGCACAACATGTGGACCAGCTGGTCTTCCTCCAGAAGAATCTGACCACCGACCTTTAGAGCAATATAGCGCATTTACCATTTATTAGCGGGCAAGCGCGACCTGTCCATGCACCTGTGTCTGTGTGTGTGTGTGTGTGTCGCACACACGCTGTTGTTGTTGTGATCATGTGATCTGGCAGGCGGCGCACCAACATTAAGGTGCATTAGCGCCACCTACTGTGTTGGAGTGTGAACGAGAGTCACCTATTCATATGGGACAGCAGTGCTGGAGCGGAATAATGGACTGCTTTTATCGGAGCGTTTATATCGGAGATTTTAGATGCAGTCCGATATAATCCGATATTTGTTTTTTTGGCCGATATCGGACATAAATCCGATATCAATATCGGATCGGGACATCCCTACTTATAACAAACACTTTTTGCAATCATCCCATGTGGTTCAACGTGAATAACTTTTATTGTTCAAAATGGCCTTGGTGCAGTTCTGCAGTAAACTCTTGGAATATAAAATAAGTAATAATATCAATAAAAAGGTCAAAAGGCTACCATGAATAATGACACCATCTTTTCACAAGCCCCCGTCGGTCCTACAGCGTTGTGTGGAGAAAACCTATGGAAATAAAATAAGCACAAACTGAACATTGAGGGATCAACCAATGCAAGGACATTATTTATGAATTACACCGACAGTTTGCAGAGTTCTCATAAGTTCATATTCACCAAAGCACATGCAGTACTTGTATGTCCGAGAAAGAATCGGATTGGATGATTAGATGGAGAAAGCAGGTGATGGGCGGGGCTTAAGTCCTGAGTGAGAGTAGAGCAGCTTCCAGCCTGTTTTTCTTACTTTCAGGTTGAACTAAAATAGTTCAGTCCTCTTTTGCAAAGTTTAAAACATTTCTAGAGAGCAGCTTTAATATAATTACAGGTTTGATTGATACATTATGACCATGTTATTAAGTCGTTAGTTTGAATTTATAATCAAATCAGTTGCTTTTAAAATATTTAAACCATTTCATTGTCCATGCCGTCAGTTATATATTATGCGTGTTGCAAATTATCCACAGCCTGTGGTGTGGAGGTGTGCACTTAAAAAATGTAAAAAGCAGCTAAAATCAGGCAGTTACTCAGCATGGTTCAGTGCCAACATCTTTCAATGTCACATAACTGCATCTCATACATTTTTAGGCAAAGCCCTGATATTCTTTCTCTTATTTTTGTCCCACTGATGTTTATAATTCTGATCCAAAGAGTTAAACCAATGCTTAAAGCAGAAGTAAGCGGAATGTTTGTGTTAATAGAAGAGTTCATTTGCAAAAGCAGATAACTCCATTTTAAAAAAATTCTAGAATCTTCATTTTTTATTTTGTATTTACATAAGGTAATATTAGTCAAACCAAAGTTGGTGACTTTGAGATGTAACAAAACAGACATATCTTAAAAAAATAAAGTTTTATTGAAAACAACACTATGCAAAGAATAATTACAAAGCCTCAGCTCATTTTTTTCAAAATGGCACTTATCTGCTTTTGCAAATGAACTCGTCTTAAATAGTTCTATCTTCCGACAGCAATCACTTTCCTTGTATCCTACAACCTTTATCCAATGAGGAGAGAGAACGGCATAAAGGGGCAGTCCTCTCTGTGTGTGCAGCCAAGGGATGCGCGTGAATGTGGTGACGTAGAGACGAGGGCGGGGACTGCTAACTCCATCGGCTGACAAGAAGTTAGCCAAAACCACCGGATCACTTACTTCTGCTTTAACATTAAATAAATGTTCTCCTTGTGGGGATATTTTGTTCACTCACAAGTTGCCACAATGTTGTTGTGAACAGATGTGTCCCCAGAGTGTGATGTTAGGTAATGCACATTGCACAGCTTAACCCGAGGTGAACCTAAACCTTAACAAGCAGTTTGAAGTAAAAAGGACAGGACAGTTTCCAAAAAGACTTACACACACACACACACACACACACCTCAAGTCCTCAAACCCAATCTCTGTGTGTACATATACTGTACAGTAGTTTGTTATTCAGTGTCATGTTCCTCTAAGCCAGTGGTCTGATTAATAATTCACAGTATTTTATGCAGTCAGTGGTGCCGTTTGTATTTAAAGTGTTTCGCTAATTGCTTCCTCCCATCAAGCTAATTATTTCTCCATTGTGCTGTGATCCTATAATTCACGACGCCGAGTCACTGGAAGTCACTCGCTGCGCGGAATTACTAAGCAGAAGAAACAGGCTTCTGCCTTTTGTATGCTGAGCCGCAGCAGCGTCTCCGGCTGCATTTGTGTGGCTGTGTGTGGAGGGCCTCGGAGGGGGCCGCGCGTCACGGCATTGATATTCTCCTCACAGGGTCGTCAAGCATGAAATAGAAGAGTACACTTTGTGTGGATAGACTCTCACCAGAGCACTGCTGGGTAGTGATAGGCTGATGCTCCAGAGATGATGCTGATACTGGCAGAGAAGTGATGTGTGTGTCATACAACGGAGCGTGCACACCAACGATTGTGCATATTTTAGCTGGAGAACAACAAATGTTACAGGCTGTCTTTTAGTTGCACTTCCAGACAGATATCTAAGTGCAATAAATGAGAATACTGATTAATGATTAATAACAAAATACATGCATGGGGATCTTGGAAATGTGGGGAACACTAATGTTTTCAGGCACTTGTACTTTTACCCATGATAATAAAATGGGAAGCAGAAACTTGACATTCGTAATCAGCTGCTAAAAAAGAACCTACTCAATTCAAGAGATGACCTAAATCAAATGATCTACAACAACAAGTATCCATGTCTACTTATGGCTTTATTACAGAACATAGCTGGTGATTTTTTTTAAAGCAGAATTAAGCGATATTTTTGTGTTAATATAAGTCTTAAATAGTTATATCTTCCGACAGCAATCACTTACATAGAGTGTTTGGACTGAAACACGGGTCTGTCAGTCACTCTGCTCTGATGTAAGCCGAGGAGAAAACTTTTCTCGTATCCTACAATATTTATCCAATGAGGAGAGAGAACGGCATGAGGGGCTGTGTGTGCAGCCAAGGGATGCGCGTGAATGTGGTGACGTAGGGACAAGGACTGTTATGGTGCGTTCAAGGCAACCCGTAACTCGTGTTTTTCCGACCTGTGAAGTCGTACCAGTTCGATCTGGTACGAGTTCACAGGTCGGAAGTTACGAGTGGCCGTTATAGTGACTTTCATAGGTAAAACAGGTCGGAAAAACACGAGTGGGTTGCCTGGAACGCTACAAAGTCGTAAGTTGTAACTTGAAGCTGTAATTTACGGTTTCAAAAGCCTACCTGGAACGCAGCATTAGCCAAAACGACCGGATCGCTTACTTCTGCTTTAAATTGTCTATTTTACTCTTTAATCTCAAATTCCTGGGTTTCCCTGAATAATGGGCCCTACTTGTGCAGCCTAACCATTAACATATTTTAAAGCATAACTAAGAAGATAAAGGTTTTGAGTTTGTCGCTGTCATGTGAGTGTTACGTTTCTGAAAGTTTTATGTACAACATTTTTTTAAAATAAATCAGTCAAAAAACTCAATTGTGATCTTATAAAGGTCTCATACAGATAGATGTGCATGTGTAGTGTAATTATAAAGCAGGTCTGGGTTCTATAACAATATTTTGAAAGCCGCACAAAGAAATGCAAACAGCCTGTATTCAGAAACTGAGCCTTTAAGTCAGGACTTCCTGTAATTTTGTGATGTGACAACAAAGCAACACCCACCTGGATCCACCATCCATCACTTGCAGGATTTGGTTTCCCTGACTGTTTTACCGGATATACAGTATGCTCTATATTTATTGGATCATATATCTTCTAATGGTTAAATATTTACTTTAAATAAACCACCAGGAAATAATAAAATATGCAGCCAAATATGCTTTTAAGGGAAACATTGAGTCTAAGATCTTTCAGATTTTTAAATTATAACCGTTATAAAAACAGATAGTTTTTCAACATGTTGAAAATAATTTCACACAGCAGAGTTATTTTGATGCATAGGCTCTTTAATTAAATATTCACACTCTGTGGCTGTGTACTGACTTGATTCCTTAAGGGTTTTCAGAAGGTCAGTATTGTTATTTTAACTGGTTTTTGGTTCTAAAAAAAACACACATATTTTCTGCAGGATCAAAAATGAACAGAAAATGCTATAAAAGTGTAAGTTATGGAACCACGGTCCGTGTGTATGACAGCATTCATGACCATATCCCTTTATGTGTCTGCAGGTGGTGAACAGGGTGGGTAAGGAGACTCAGGTGGGACATGACGGCGTACGGAGGAAAGACTGGCACGACTACGATGCAATCAAAAGAGATGCCTCTCGATCCGGTGGGTCCAAACCTCCTCATGAATACTCTTTCACTGCAGGACACATTCATCATGCACACAGTGTTTGCTGCTGTAGGAAAAAAAAATTATATACAGAAGAAAGATTCTTACATTTATATGCACATTTCTAGAGTAACCCACACTGCACCGTGTTTCCTCTCTGGGTGTTATTGCTGTGCAGCAGTGGTGTAAATCTGTGCTTTAAATGCAGCTCTGCTGTCATAAATACAGTTTATATCTGCTAAAATCATCACCAGCCCTGCTTTATTTTCTGTTCAGGGAAATCAGCCTGATATAAACAGTGTAAATAATTTATAATAGTTTGATCCCTGAAGTAAGTTGGTTACTTTCAGGGTGGAGAGTGGGAAAAACTATTTTCTGCTTAATGAAACATGCATGTCTGTAAATTATGATGTGTATGCACAGGTCCCTGTTTCTCCTCTTTAATAAATGATAATAATAATAATAATCATAATCTGCATAATATGAATCTGTTCAAACTATGAAACTGAATTGGGGAGTTGAGCCCTGAGATATCGTCTGTGTTTCATCATGTTTCATCAGCTGGTTTTATTTTTACAGCCCGAGGTTGAAGACAAGTTATTTTCAACCCACAACTGGATGCGTTGTTGTGTTGTTTTTCTCTTTTGTTTCACACTATTTTTAGTCTTTTATTGTGAAAGTTCTGTCAAAGATTTTTTTTGGTGTTTTTGTTGTCAAATTCATCTAAAGTTTACATCCAGGAAGTTTTCAACTTGAATCCAAAGGTGTGAAAAAGTTGGGAAACCTCTATTTTCCATGGGCAAAAAAAAATAAAAGTCCTGTCACTGTGATCCCTTCTCTGTTTAAAGACTCAAATGGTCTTTTGTCAGGGATTGGCCCTTTTTTCTACTCATATTGGCTATGAAAGTGATTTAAACGTGTCTTCCCTCTTGAAATAATCAGTCAGGGGAAAAGCTTTAGTTTTGCACATGATGGGATTTTTATTTAGTCTGTTATCTGGTACTCTTGATCTGGCTCTGGTCGGAGGACTCCCCTACCCTGAGGCTCACCACTTGTCATATTTCTTTCCAAGTAGTTTAACCCTTGATTTTTTTCCCATTATCTTCTACAAATCAAAATGGAAGTTGTTTTTCTCCCTTTTTGTCCTCAAGCATTGACATTTTAAAGGCTGTGTTGACTTCTGATGACCGCTGTACAGCATGTGCGTGTAGTATAGTGTAGTAGAACTCATGGTGGTTTGTGTGTGTGTGTGTGTGTGTGTGTGTGTGTGTTTGTGTGTTTGTGTGTGTAGGCAACGGTGAACAGGGGAAGCCGTTCCCCCTGACAGCTGCTGACCGGGTGGACCAGGCCTACAGGGAGAACGGATTCAATATTTACGTCAGCGACCGGATCTCTCTCAACCGCTCCCTCCCTGACATCCGCCACCCGAAGTGAGTCCTGTCTGTCAGTGTTTGTCCAAGGAGTGTGAGCCAGAGTCAAGAATGTCAAATGAGTCAAATTTCAGAAATATCCCCACCTGTTTTCTCCAGACATGTCCACCTTCATCAGAAACAGTTTGCAGATCACATCATTAATGTTGTAAGCTTTCGTTTCTGGGTTTAATTCTAAAAGGATTCCGATTTGGCTTTGGTACTTTTTGCATTGACACCACATCTTGTCCTGTTGGTCAAATCTCCTCTCTCCTCTGTGGGTATAATTATTAATAAGTAGTATTTTGCAAATATGCTTGTAATTGATAAACATGGACACTACAACTGAGGCATGAAAATACACCAACGGAGGCTGGTAGGCAAGTTATGTAACTGCTGTGTGCTTGAACGCTGCGTCAAATGGGTATCACAGACTACCAGTGCCATCCCTTTTTATGGCCGGTAAAAGTATCAAAGCCTCAGTCCACAGAGAAATAAACATAGCCCATATTCAGAAACTGAGCTTTAAAGTCAGCTGTGAGGACTTTTGTAACTTCGTGATGTCATAACAAAGCAGCCCCAAACCCCAACCACCTGGACCCACCTTCCAACATTTGCAGGATTTGGTTTCTTTGAGTGTTTTACCTGAACTCTGCTCTGTTTTTAATTGGATCACTCAGAAAACAGCACACGGACACCAACCTGTTATTAGTGGAGTGTCAAAGAGAAGCCTGAGAGAAGAGATGGAAAATACATAGAGATGGCTTTTATAGCTTTTTATGGCTCAGCACTTCAAATACAGTACAGGAACCTTTTAGAACTAGTGCACAGACATTTTGGACATGCTCATGTTTACAGAGTAATAAATTGTACCATCAGAGTCATAGCTGCACCCATTTATTGTATAGTACAATTATTACCATTGTTAACTTAAATTGTTAATGCCATATACAATGTTTTAGCTACATATTTAATATCATTGCTCTTCACATATTAACTGTATTATGCTATGTTTTTGTTTGTTTGTGCAAAACATGACTGTTTGGGGGATTTTTATCTCATTTCAATCTGCAACATTAGTCATTTTTATGGACTGTGCAGCGCTTACCTGCACAAACACACTTTGTTTAAAAATTCCCAGTAAGGCGCCCACTGACCTCAGGCTACACCACCATTTTTCTTCAAAAAATAAAGAAAAATCTTCTAGGTCAGTATGACCATTTTCATTTGAATAGGGGCAGGTTTCTGCAGGAGTCTGCAGGATTTCATCCCAACCAAAGAGAGCAGCAGGTTATTTCCGAGACTGGCACTCCATCAACCAGAGAGGAGGAATGAGTCACCTGGTGCAGCCTTTTGGTTGGACTGAAAACCTGCAGACTCTCTGTCCTTCGTGGCAGATGGTTGCTGCTCCCCAAAAACAAAAAAAAAGGTTGACTAGAGGACAACAGAGTGGCAGTAGGTCTGATCTGGAAAATGTCTAAGAGAAGATACAATATGTCATTATATTTCTACAGAGTTCAATTATGGTTTTTAAGAGTATGTTTTTGATTTTCTTTTAACTTGGATTTTCAGTACACTGTGGGTAAGTGCTAGCTCTGGGCCTCCCCTTTGTCTGGCTGACTACTTTTTTAGTGATCCAATAAAGATATAGCAGATTTCAGAGAAACAAACTTCATACAAAAAGAGATCCCCCGCCCCACTGAACCCACCTTTCCATATGCGTGGATGACAGTAGCCAGTAAGACAATCCTGTCCAAACACCAAACCTTATTTTGGGGCGTTGCTTGCACCTTTATTTTCCCGTGCTGGATCTGTCCCAACTCATTACAACATGCAGTGTTTGGAACAAATGTTCCAGTTATCAACCTGCCCACTCTATTCACAGGAGAGATGTAGCTTTACACGGACAGAAGCTGATTTCACACCACACAGCACCTATGTATTTATAAACCATGTTCTTGACAGCAATTATCAGTGTCATTGATGACCCACGCCCCACATCTCCATCCCTGTGTGTGCACAAGGTGTAAAAAAAACTGATGATAGATATGTTCTGTATTGAGCTGGAGCAGCTTTTATTCTGACTGCTATGGCACCAGGGTTGTTTTTAAAGTGTAGGGTTTACTCAGAAGAGGATAATAGAAAGAGGAAGTGGAAAGTGTTATTTTACCACATTGGTCACAGTTGGACAAAGTAGGAAATCTTTGTATTGACTCTCTTCCACAGTGGAGGAAACATCCTGTGGGTTCATCATCTTGTGAACATGATTGTCAACAGCGGGATGAAGATCTACTGTATCTGCAATCTGCCTCTTGGATTATAAAATATCTTGTGTTGATACTGCCTGAAGCTTACAGTGTCCAAAATGAAAATGATTTATCCTCTTGTGAACATGAATTTGCTCAGGAAATCTCACAGGAAACTGCCCATTGAATTTAGAAGTGCACATTTTTTCTGAGACATAAGCATCAACCTGAATGTGAGAGCTGTGACCATGATTCAGGACCAGCTCATTGAGATATGTAGTTGCTTATTGTTGATACACTTAACTCTGATCCAGATGGTCCACAGAGGTTATTTCAGTGTTGGGGGGTGCGCGCGACCGGATCGTCGACTAGTCGCTGATGACATCATTCATATTTTTCCCATCATAACTAAAATCCCAGGAGGAGGGAAATGCTCTGCAACAATCTGTTTCACTGACTGACAGCTCATGCACAGAAATTAGTCCACAGAACAGCAGCTTTATAAACAACAAGCTGTAAATCAGTTTGTTTTTTTGTAACATATAGGCTACAGGTGCAAAAGAAAATACTGTAGCTACTGTTCATTAAACAATTAGGGAGGAAAACGACACACAGGCCTCGTCACCATCACAGTCCTGCTCAGTCACAGTTTTACTCACAGTTTTTGTTTTTCCTGGTTGGTTGCTGCTGTTGTTGTTGTGCGCGACGTAAAGCTGTCGATATGAGCGGAGTTTTTTTTTTGTTTTTTTTAATTGCCGGCAGCCCGCTTCCGCGGACACACTGGCCGCGGTAGCGGCAGTTTCTCCTGCTCTCTCTCTCCACGCCGGTCAAACATCGACCTGTCTGTAGCTACTCGGTTTTCCACACACACAGCTCTGTCTCTAGCGCTGTATGTAGCCTATGGATGTGTCTTGTGTGCAGACGCAACTGACAAATACTTATAGACGGACAAGCAAACTTAATCATCATTTATTTTATTTTGAAAATTGACCGGATTCTCTCGCCTTTTCTGTGCCCGACTTCCTGTCTGGTACGCGCTCGTTCTATCCAGCTTGACTGCGCTGGTATTTTTTTCATTCAGCGCACTCAGCTGTTGTTTCAAGCCGCTACTCTTGTAGCCTACTGTTACATGATCAGCGACTAGTCGACGTCAAGCTCAAAACGTCATTGTGGAGCAGGGGACTAGTCTGTGCAACCTCTAGTGGAAAACCTGCTTTACATTGTTTTAACATTAAAAAAAAATAAAAAAAAATCATCCTTCTGAAGGTGTGCCGGCTTTTATTTTGCCGTGGCGGTGCGCCACGATCAATTACATGTAGCGGAAACCCTGTATTTCCATTTGAGGTGTAGCCACTAATGTGTATGATCTTTTGCTCTTATGATGATCAGTCAACCCAGCATTTTGGTCTGTAATTGGACAGGTTACCTTCGAATTTGTATCATTCATGATCCTCTGAGGATATATTCTTTGGTGGTATGTCCACCAATTGTTGGTGTATCTTGTCACCTTCTGATGAACCTCTGTCTGCCAGTCCAACAATTTGGTTCAGAGTTGCAAAAGTTACCTTTGAATTTGTTTCACACATTCATGATCTTTACATGATATATCCCTTAAAAATCCATTGACTGTTTATGTGGCACCATAATTGTCACTTTGCCAACACTTCATCACCTCTAAATGAGCTCCTTTTAGTTAAAGCTGTAGTCATCAGTGGTAATTTAGTTGTAGTGAAGAAGGAGTTGAGCCAGAGGGCAAAACACTCAATTTACCAGCTGATTTTAGTTTCAACCTTCGACCATTGTTGTGAGCTCTAGTTGGAAACTAGTATAATTATGAAGCAGATACAGGTGGTTGAAATTCTTTCTTTCTTTTTTTTTTTTTTACAGCCTCAGGCTCTGCTCTGACTTGTTTTGAGGAGTCAAATGTGGTGGTTCAGAAATATAACCAGGATCCCTCCTGGATGTCTTTCTGTGGAGGTTTCTTTCTTTCTTTCTTTTTCTTTTTTTTTTGCAGACACATCCAAAGGGAGAAGGCCCCTTGGTGGAAACCCCTGGGAGCTAAAACTGAGGGCATTACGTATCCCAACAGGCTGGGTAACACCTTGGGAATGCCAATGAGAAAGCTGCAGGGAGTGAAAGAGGAGCAGGATGTCTGGGCTCTTTATTTAGCATTGCTGCTGTGACCTGGACTTGTATTTCTAGCAGAAAATAAATGGATTGAAGTGGTGGTACATGCGGGATCTTGAGATGTTGTCAAATGTTCACTGTAAATGTAGTGGAAGTTTCAAAAGGTGGAAAAAGAAGCGCTGTGAACCGATTCATCTCTGTGTGGTGCCATCTGAAGATGTGGTGGAGGTGAAAGTGCTGAGGCTGTGGAGGCATGATGAGCCATGCGGACCTGTAGCTACAGTACAGATTGCTGTTTTTTTTTTTCCAGCTCTGCTCTGACTCATTAAAGAACAAAACACTGAAAATAAACACACAGCAGAAACACTATAAATACCGTCTGCTGAACAGCTTGGGACCTGCTGACCCGATTCGTCACAGATCAGCCTTCAGCGCTTTTCCTCTACCTGACAAGAGCTTTTTCCTGACCCTTTCATGTTGGAAGCGGTTCTAACTGTTCTTTCTTGCTAAGGTCTCTTCGGGACATGATTTGTTGTCTGTCTCATTGTTCCCTTCATATTTTATAAATCTCCTGAATCTTCCGAGCTTATGAAGCAATAGCCATTGAGCATAGCTATTCCATCCTACATAAATCTAACCACTCTCCGCCAGTGTCGCAAGAAACACATACTGTGGAGCATATTCTGTCAAATTAATACTTGACAGGAAATTCTGTATATGTTCAATGGTAACTGAGTTAAGAGTTGTGAACTCTGAGGTGGAGGAACAGGAATGAAGCTGTGAAGCCAGTGGGGAACAAGATGTGAGACTCTATGATCTTGATGCCCTCTGGTATTCTCTCTCGAAGACTTTTTATTTATTTAATGATATTTTCACATTTTATCATTGGAGCTTTTTTTTTATCACTGAAATAAAGTTAACTGAGACATTTTCACTGATTAAGTTTCAAAAAAGCCATGGTCGCTAATAACAATTAATTAGCATTAATTAGTGCAGGACTCATTGTATAGTTTATATAACTAGAATTTTGATTACATTTTTATCATTAAGAATTCAATGTACAGTTTATTTCAGAGGTAAAAATAACATGCCAACATATAAATGTCATTTTACTAGAACATCTGAAACTTATATTGCATGCAGGTGCCCATCAATGACGTGTGGTAAACGGTCGACTTGACTAAAGGGTCTCTGAGCAGAAACGCAGAAGTGACTTGTTTGGGCCACCATCATGAGCGTGCTGTACGTATGGGCAGACCAGGGTGGGGGGTGGAGTAGATGGGATGGGGGAGAGCAGGTGTATCTGTTTGGTTGGCTGGAGTGACAGCAGAGTGGCAGGTGTCACAGCAGCCAGGTGCCACATCACTCCTCAGCAGAGGTGTATGGGAGTATAGTAACTTTAGAATAATGTTAAAAAGTAGCCATTCAAACATACTTGAGTAAGAGTAAGAAAGTACTTGGTGAAAAAGCTACTCAAGTACTGAGTAACTGCTGAGTATCTAACCTCTGATTTGTTTGTGTAATGATCAGCACATGAATGTAGGCCTAATTAAATGCACAAAAATATAAAATAGCAATGAACAAATTAAGATATTTCCAAAGAACAACATTTAGATAAATTCAGCCGCAATAACTTACATTGGCCTATACTTGCATGAGGTCTATGAACTGAGATCGATAAGAAGAAGTAGCGAGTAGCGACTGGAATGTAGCTCAATGTAACGAAGTAAAAGTACCACTTCTACTTCACATACTGTATACACTCAAGTAAAAGAAACAAGTATGCTGCATTGAAACTACTCTTAGAAGTACAAAAGTTACTCAAGTAAATGTAACGGAGTAAATGTAGCACGTTATACTACCCACCTCTGCTCCTCAGTGGACCCACGCCTCTAAACAGCATCCACTCCTCTCCTTTCACTCACACTCAGTGACTGGATGACGTGATGGAGAGAGAGAGAGAGAGATGGGGAAGGGGTGGAGGGAGGGAGGGAGGGAGGGAGGGAGCTTCAGGCTGCCAGACAGGCCTGAAAGACTCAGAGATAATTACTGTCTCTGCAGATTCCCCCCTGACTTCTCAGGGAGAGGAAGAGAGAGGGATGGCAGGGCGAGCCAGCAGGGTGTATGCTTCATTACATTACGATTAAAAGAGCAACACAGTGTTCAGGTGGGGCTGCTGGAGAGCAGAGCGCTGCAGCTCAGCACAGCTCAGGAGAAAGGCAGCAGCTTCTCTCCACAATGTCAGTGATGCTTCTCAGGCTCAGCTATCCAGGTCATCATATTCGTCAAGTGCTGAAGTTGAAGGCAACTGGATCTTTTGATTCTTGAAGACCTTCTTCAGTTCCAGTGTGGGTAATCCAAGTATTTTACCCAAGGTGGGGACAACACCTTGGAGGTGGTCCTGAGAGTCGTCGTGAGTCATTAGGGTCAAGGTTTGACTCAACAGAGAGTCGATGCAGCCCACTGGTATCATGTGACTTGTTAAAGTCATTATGGATATGGCTCGAGGTGTGTGGATAGGGGTTAAACTTTTTGGGGAGGGCCCCCCAGACAGCACTGAAACCGCCATCTCTGTTCAAGGAAGGTATTTCCAAGTGAACATAGATGGCTTCCTTCACTCCTCTCTCAGACCATCTGTCCTCTCTGTCCAGAATGTGGACATCGAGAGTGAGATGTAGGTGAACCACTGAGGGCTGGCTCTTCTATGTTGTGCCATGTGTCAGTGGTGGGGCTGCTTAATCTCACCTATATACTGTAGAGGTCTGAGCGATCCTCACTGCACTGGACCGCATACACAGCATTGCTTAGTTTGTCTCTGGGATGGACCAGTCTTTGCCTAAAAGTTTTGGCCAGGTTTGAAATCTTGTCTCTGAGACTTTTTTTTAATTTATTTATATTTTCACATTTTATCATTTGAGCTTTTTAGCACTGAAGTTAACTGAAAAATTTTCACTGATAAAGTTTCAAAAAAGCAAATAACATACTGTAGTGAAGATCCACATACGGGATGACAGTGTTTCTTGATTTGTCGTTCTGTTCATTTTAACTGTCTTTGTTTCCTTGTGATGCCTTTTCTCCACTCTCAATAAAGACTTGAAGACTTAGCCTTTAGCTGCACTTAGACTGAGTTATTTTACAAGGGAACTACTGCAGCATTTATATCTCAAGGGAGTTCCCTCAGATTTGCCACTTGGACTCAAGGAAGTGATAGGACTATAGTCAAAGGTCAAAAGTCAAGTTTGAAGTCACATCACAAATATGGATTTGACACCGACCGCAATATCTCTGTGACCCTTTGAGGAAATTTCTTAATATTTGCTGCAAAAGTCCGCTCGGACTGAGGGAGGAGCAGATCAGATTTTGCCGGTCTGTGATCAAAGGTCAAGATCAGCATGACCTCACAAAATACTTATTAACCAAACTCGAGACTCTGGATAAACGGGGACGTCACCTGGAACTACTCAGAGACAATGGTGGTGGTTGTAGCTTACTGCTGTTTCCATAACATAATTACCACGAAATCTTAGCATGTGCTTCAAAGCACAGCTGAAGTTGGATCTGAGATGGTTTATGTGACAAGTATCCTGGCATTATGTGTAATTAATCACAATCTGTTGTGTAGCAGTGCTAAATGAAAACATGTTTGAGTTGGGATGATAAAGTTTGGTCTTAACGGGCCCCCTTCCCAGAGCCACAGAGCAAACAGAGCTAAAAGATATTGTTATTATTTAGCAGAAATGATGGCACGGCCTTCTCTGCCTCTCTTTATCATGTTTTGATTTGTGTGTGTGTGTGTGTGTTTGTGTGTGGGCAGCTGTAAACTGAAGTTGTACGGGGAGAAGCTTCCCAACACCAGCATCATCATCCCGTTCCACAACGAGGGCTGGTCGTCGCTGCTCAGAACCGTTCACAGCGTCCTCAACCGCTCTCCGCCACAGCTCATCGCAGAGATCATCCTGGTCGACGACTTCAGCGACAAAGGTACTGATCACAAAACACACACACATACACACACACATACCAGACTTAGACACACACACAAATATTCATCGCTGACTTGAAAACACACCTGCGCCTCGAGCACAGCTGCAGTCGGTGCAGCTCGCTTTTTATAATCAAGACTCTAAGTGGTCTGTGGCATTTTCTTCCTCGTTCACTCGTGCACACAAACGGCTTACACACACACACACACCCACACATGCATACATACACATACACACACAAACCTCTGACTCATCTGTTTGCCAGTGTTGGTCGCTGTTGAACAAATAATGAGCCGTTCAGAAACCGAAGCATTAGCTTCTGCAGGGGCCCAAATGTGATCTCCAGGCATTCTTGCTTTTGTATATTATACTGTATGCAGACCGAGGGAACACACACATACACACACACACACACCCACACACACTGGTGAGTCAGTATTTGAGAAATGCATCTCACCTGCTAGCCCAGTTTTTTTGTTTATTAGCAAAACCACACAGCAGCTAACTCTGGAGAGTTTGTGTGAAAGTGTAGAAGACTATAAGACATTTCTTTGCATCTAATTTATAATGTAATGAGGTGGTCTATTAACATGCTAATTGTTAGCTTGTCTTTGCACTCCTGCACCATAGGGATTAGATAAGTTCATATATAAATCATATCTCATAATATATCATATATATATATATATATATATATGATATAGACAATTGCATTTATTCACATTAGAACTGCAGATATGGAGATAGAGTTGCTGTAATTTGATTCCTGTCGAGTCCCAATCCTGTGAGTAATAGTTAAATGGACTCCCATTCTCAGTATTCCTGAAAAACTGTCGGCTTCTACTTTGAACGACAGCTATTACCCTTGTATTTCAACCAAACTGTCACTGCTCATGCACTCGTATGCAACGCGTTAAGATTAATTTTGGATTTAGCCTGAGCTTGTGCAAAGTACACGTGGGCGATGTAATGAATATACTTGATGTATGGCGGCGTGTTGCACGGGGGATGTACTGTAGTAAATGGTAATTGAAGACGTAGGCGAACAAACTGAAAGAAGCACTTCTGGTTTTTCTCTGGGATTCCTGTTCCCCTCATACTGATAAAGATCTTTACTTTGACCTTTTCCAATCTGTCGTGCAGGTGTTCAGAGAGCATCACCTTCTCTCTTGGCTGCCAGACCTTTCTCCTTCTGGAAAAACAAAACAAAACAAATGAAGCTAACAGTTCTTGTTAAGCTTTTTAACTGCTCCTGATTTTTAACCTATGCATGCAACCAAACATGTCGGTGTGTGTCGCTGACTATTGCTACAATAACTGTAACAATGGAGAGTGATTTTGAGTTTATCTTTATGATAAATGTCTGGTCACCTTGCTTCGTTGGACATTCCTATTGGCTGTAAACCTGCACTAGATAGAGACACTGGTGTTTAATTGTGAACTTCGAGTGATCATATTTTTTTTATTTTTTTTGGGGGGGGGGATTTATGAGATATAAACTCCTATTGTACTAGAGGTCGACCGATAGTGGATTTTTAAATTCCGATATAATAACGATAGTTTGGAGCAGGAAAAAGCCGATAGCCGATTAATCGGCCGATACCCCCACCGAAAAAAAAATTATATATTAATTAATTATTATTATTATTATTTTTTTTTAATAATAATATATAGCTATTAGCTAGTGTAAAACTAAAGGATGTGGGACACTGAATCATCCCTGGACCCTGTGAGTGACGAACAGCCGAACTCCACACGTGAGTTTGTTTACATCAGAACAGCTGTAGTGACGTGACGCTGCAGGAGAGGAGACTGTAACTAAACAGGACGTTAGCTCGTGGTGTGGTTACGCCGTACATTAACAGGTGACTGTTTCACTACAATTAGCATACTGTGTGGAAAACCCATAGACTGTAAAAAGAAAAACCACGCTGTAATGATCGTGATCGAGTTGGACGAGTGTGTTTGGAGCTGACGGGAGGAGAGAAAAAAGAGAGCGAGACGCACGTAGCGGCCGTGATATGACGACCCCGTCCCCGCTGAGGAGGAACTCTGCTGTTATGGAACAGGACCTAAACCAAGTCGAGTAGAGCCCATAGAGCCCAACTTTGTAGTGTAAAGAGCCATTATTGTGCGTCTGCCCCAACTCTGAAGCTGAAGCGGCGCTCTCTCTTCCTCCTTCCTGTCTTTCTCTAGCTGTCCTTTCAAAATAAAAGCACAAAAAGCCGGAGGGAAAAAAACAAACAAAAAAAAACAAACACTTGACTCGTGAGCTGGTGGCGGTGAGATATTCACCCCCAATTCCAATCCGTTCCCTAAAGACTCAAGCCCTGAACCCTCACTGACTAAAGTGACGTCAGCTGTAAGTGACAGAGTGTGAGAGTCTGTGAGGGTCCAGATGCTGTAAACATGAATGGAACAGCACTTACCCACTCTCACGACACGTTACCTTGACAACAAAATGTTTTTAACTCCGCCCTTGGACCGATAAATTTACTGTAGGCCTACTTTCAATACGCACAAGGTGTGTGAGGGAGGCGGACTCAAAACAAAATATTCCTGGATCAGATCTGATCAAATCATCATCAATAATCACAAACTGCACGTTAATACTGACAGTAAACTGCTTCTTTTCTTTTTATTTATTCCTTTTTTTTGGCTCCTGTCCATTAACAATAAAGAGACTGGCGGAGCTCTCTCTGTCCACGTGTGTTAATTTCTTTTTTTTTTTAACACTTGCGTTCCGACGGCATCCCATGTGTTATGGTTTGACTTCACAACGCTATGAACTGTGGGTAATTCCCCTACCCAAAGTCAGCATCGGTGCTGACCAAGGGGGCAGTTGTGGGTCTGAGAAGTGAAGCTCACTTCCGCGTTCAAAAAAACTGCAATCCCCCCGGCTTCCTCTGGGGGCTGGTGTCAGAAGGGAGCATTCCCCATAGACCCCCATGTTAAAATCGCCGATTTTACATCCTCAGTAAACATGTTAAAAGCCTGGTGTCAGAACGTTTTTTTTTCTCAATCGATAGTTTCTACCCCCGCACACACTCTGAGGGGGGTGAATTTTTTTTAAACTCTACCGTTTTACTGTTATTAGGTTAAAACTCTGACCAATTAGGGCGCGGAAACGTTGAGTGACAGGTCCGGAGCGGTCCGGAGACAGGCTGCTTCGAGGCCAGTGGGCGGGTTCTCGGCCGGCCAATCCAACATGGCGCTGTCCAGGCCGCCATATTTGAGTCACAAAAACGACTCCCCAAAACCAATGGGTGACGTCACGGACGCTACGTCCATTCTTTTTACAGTCTATGGTGCTGACTTACGGTAAGGGGGCAGTAAGGGCTCATTCACTGACTCACTGACTTGATGATCTGACAACGGAACAGCCCTCACACACTCACGGACTTCCCGTGAACGCGCCTCTAAGTCAGTGAGTCCGTGAGGGGTCGGATTAGCGTGGCAGCCGCCACCACATTATCTATGCAGGGACCCTTATATGATCAAGAGAAAATACTACAGTGTTTCTCATTAAATAACAAGAGAGTTTGGTTCCAGTCAGCCCCTCCACCTGCCGCCTCTCTCTTACTGCGGTCGCACCGCACCTACAGTACCCTCACCTGGGTCACTTCTCTGCTGCTGCCGCTGAACAGGCCCCGTCTCTCTCTCTCTCCCCTGCTCTGTGTGTGTGTGAAGAGCAGCCCCGCCCCTCAGTGATCAGAGAGACAGAGAGCGGCAGGGAAGAAGCAGTTTATGGCGCTGTGGAAAAAACTGCAGCCATCGGCCACTATCGGAACCAAGTTTCGCTGATTCCGATAGTTTGTAAAACGTCCTATCGGCGCCGATTAATCGGCCAAAACGATTAATCGGTCGACCTCTAT